>NC_056739.1:1461815720-1461967585 GCF_019279795.1 Protopterus annectens
CTTGCCTCCTTTTGAGCCAGCTGCTTCAACAGAGCTGCAATATTTGTCGTGGAAAACAGCCTTCCTGCTGGCTATCACCTCAGCTCACAGGGTTTCGGAACTACAAGCCCTCATGGCTGTGCAGCCTTTCATCATTTTCCATCAGGACAGAGTTTCCTTACGGACTAATCCTTCTTTTATGCCAAAGGTAGTAAACAAGGTAGCCTTGAATCAGGCTCTCCACTTACCTATCTTTTACTCTAATCCTCAAAACAAAGGGGAGAGACTACTTCATTCCTTGGACATTCACAGGCAGCTACGTTATTATTTGGACAGAACAAAGCCTTTCAGAAAATCAGAGCAACTCTTTGTGTCCTGTGCTACAGGAGCTCAAGGGAAGCCTATTTCCAAGCAGACAATCTCAAAATGGATAGCCCACTACATATGCTTTTGTTACTCTTTTCATGGTAAAACTGTACCTGCAGGAATCAGGTCTCACTCCACAAGGGCCACAGCTACCTCTTCAGCTTTCCTCAGGGGGGTGCCTACCAAAGATATTTTGGAAGCTGCCACTTGGAGTTCAGTACATACTTTCTCCAAGCACTATCACCTACCATTATACTCCAAATCTAGAGCAGGCTTTGCCACTGCAGTCTTGCAGGGCATCCTAGTTCCTCCGAGCTCCACCTAGTGCCTACCACCCCTTTTTTAGCTTTGGGATTCTAGCCATCTGTTATGACTGCAGCTGTATGCACGGTGAACATAGTACAGTTTTGTACCTACCATAAATGTAGATGTTCGAGTGCTAATACAGCTGCAGTCTAGGTTTCCCTTCCTCCTTCCCCTCTTGGGACAGGCCTAATGGCTAACACCTCCTGATACAACCTGATTGGGGTATTCTTTTATGGTGTATTTGCTTGCAACTACTGTATTTTGATTATATTGCATTGCTTTGTTACACAAATTTATGTATTGCCTTCCTTCTGGGGGCACCTGACATCTGGGGCAAGAAAAACTGAAGAAAATGGCGTTGGCTGGTTCTTTTATATCCCTGTCGCACTGACGTCAGGGAGGAGGCGACGACAACCGACGCCGGACCTAGACTTTGGAATTCGGCCGACCGAGGACCCGCCTGACGGCAGGAAAACCCATCTGTTATGACTGCAGCCGTATTAGCACTCGAACATCTACATTTATGGTAGGTACAAAACTGTATTTTTTCTGTCTCTGTCTGAGTGCTACCATCTGTGTTATTTTTTATATTTCCTGTGAATTGAAATTCTGATGTTTATTGTAAATAGTATTTTCATGTTTTTTATTTTATAGTTTATTAAATATATCTAAACCTTTCATTGTGGCTGGTCTTTAAGAAAATATGTTAATCTTTGAAAATAATTGTATTTATTTGGTGGCACTGTGGTTTCATGCTCCTGAAAGTCTTACTACTTGTTTAATACTACCATTTGTTCAAGTATTAATTTTACTAAGAGTAATTGGGTACCCTGGTAAGAGCCTTAAATAAGTAGCAGTCTGGTAACTGTAAATCTTCCTTATAGTCTGGGTGGAGGTGGCAGAACTTGTAAATCTGTGCCAGCCTTTCACAGGTGTGTGTGTGAGAAAACTAAATCTCAGTGCATGTGTGTCAGCTACTTGGAACAGGGGCACAGAACTCTGGTTTCTGATGAAAGAAATGTGGCATCTTATTTGGGGTCTGGAGAGGAAGTCTAGCTCCAGGTCTGGAGTGTGCTCCCTGTGTGCTGTTGTGCTTGGTGCAGAGAGCTGCATCTGAAAATACTGTATTTATCCATTTTTATTCTGAGTGAATGTCCCCCACTGGTGTCAGTGGTGCAGATTGAAGCTCCTTGATTACTGGCCCAGAGGAGGGGGCGTCACACTCCTTGAAGCTGAAACTCTGCCATTGCAGCCTTTTAAAAGATTTGCAGTTTATTTTCCAGCTTCTTTATCAAACTCTCCTTGTTCCTTTAGCGTAGTGGTTGTTGAATCCTGTAGCTGATGTAGTAACACCAATGGCAATCTGTTAGACTTTTTAAAAGATGTTAGAGTATTTAGTTGGAGTATAAATTTGAAGTTATTTTTTCCAAAAGAAAAGCAAGAAACTGAAATAATGTTAAAAAATGAGCACTTTTATACCAAACAGCAACATTAATGTTTGAAAAAGCCTATAAAGATGAAATGTATAAACTGCTTAATGAAAGTAATGACATTAAGCTTTATAATTTATCAGTAGAAGAAAATACGGTATTAAAGCAACTCATTTCCATTGAAGTCGTCATCATAAAAGGAGCAGGTAAAGGTGGTGGCATAGTTGTCATGGACAGAATTATATATGTTATGAAGTTAAGCAACTGTTGATGGATAAAAATATTAATAAATTAGTACAGATAAATTATAGTTAACCATAGCTAATGTAAAAACTATGTGCTTGCACAATGCAGTTGGATGGTTTAATTGATTTAAATACATTAAACTTTTTTCTGTGTACCACAACCCACTACACCCATATATTATGGAATACCCAAAATATATAAAGATGAAAAAATCCACCTATGACACACACTCTCAGGTCTAGTCTCAGGTAGGGGTTGGCTGACTGAACCCATCCTCCTGTGTCTTGAACAAAAAGTATCAAAGTATGTCAGATTATCTAGTTATTCAAGTTATGTTTATGAGAAAGACAAAATGAATTATTTAAATGTTCATACTGAAATTAGTAATATTGAAATAACTACAATCTGTGAACTTATTAAACTTGCATTGGAGAATAATATTTTTGTTTTTGATGAATTTTATTTGTAGACAGAGGGATTAGCCACGGTAGCTAACAGCTATGCTAATTTAGTGACCAGTTTGTTGGGAGACTGATTATGTATTCGCAGATAATGAATTTGAAAAAGTAATGCTTTCTTATTAACATTTTGTGAATGATGTATTTATTATATGGGGAAATTCCATTGAGAAGTTCAACATGTTTTACATTAAAAAGTTAACTCATCTGCTAAAAGTTTTTTTTAGATGTGTCTATTTAAAGAAGGAGAAAAAAATTGCAACATCTGTATATAAAAAAACATCTAGGAGAAATAACTATGTGCATAAAGCTAGTGTGCATCCTTCACACATAATTCATAATGTGGTGAAGGGACAGTTGCATAGGATAAATACTGAGAGAGAAGTAGCAATAGAACATTTTGCTTTTGCCATTACTGGAAAGTACAGGAAGCAATGGATAAGGACTTGAAAGAGGTATGTTAAGAAAGGCTATTTATATTTTTTAGCAAAATTGAACGACAGAGTACTATTAAAGATCACAAAGTAGAATGACTTTGTACAGCAACAGACATACTGGAAAAATAGAGGATATTATAAAAATGGCATATATTGTATTCCTTAAGTGATACTAGATAGTTGATAGAAGAACAGCCTAGTTTCACCTATAAGAGAGAAAGGAACTTAAAACAATCATTGTGTTATAAGAAACTGCATAAAAAGGTTAATCTAGGAGAAGAGAAACAAACTACATATTCCTGTCAAAAATGTCATCAGTGCCAATGTATTTATCTCCCTCTCTCTATATACATATCTGTATATCTATCTATATATATATATATATATATATATATATATATATATATATATATATATATATATATATATATATATATACACACACACACACACACACACACGCATATATCTGTGAAGGACGTAGTTTTATACAGTCAATAATAAGTCATGAATTTTATTCAAAATGCTAAGCTAATTGTGATACAAGAAATATTGTTTACTTAGCATTGTGTAAATGTATAGGTCATTCTGTATAGGTACAATGAATAGGACTTTGAAGGACAGAATATCAGAGCATAGTCTGAGATATATTGCAGTGTAGAAACTAATGCCTTTTTAAGCATATAGGAGAAAAAGGGAAGGAACATAGTTTTGAGTTTGCAGTATTACAAAGTATATTTGATAATTTTAGAAAGTGAGACATAACACTAAAGATAGAAGAGGCAGAATGTGATTGGATTAATAAATTTACAACTGACAAGCATTAATCCAATATTGAAGTTACAGGATGTAAAGAAGTGCATGACGTCGTGTTTGATTTTATATATATATATATATATATATATATATATATATATATATATATATATATAAGGTCTATGTGTTTTTAGTGAAATGTTTGATACTTGAAAAAGCTGAATAGTTGAAAGCCACTGAGATGCTCATGTACTTATTTGTTTAAATAAAATATTAAATCACCTTTCCTCTTGTCACTGTGAGCCGTCTTTTGATTTTGGTTTTGAGTTTTGTTGTGAGGAGTCAGGCTCTGGACTTATCTGCTTGAGCTACCATAAAGAGAAATTGTTTCCTAGAAAAGAACATTCTTTTACAGACAATAACTAAAGTCAGTGACATTCAGAGCCTGTTCGGTTTGCGTGGGTTACAGTAGTACTTGACAAGAGCTCTCTGGACTTGACTAATCATTTAACTTGATTCTGTAAGAGAGGCTGTTGAGAACACTACAGGATTTGGAGGTAGGACTGAAGCTTTGACTGAGTAACTGAAATGTGGTACAGATGAAGAGGAAGTCTGACAAAACTGTGATGAGATTGATGATGTCTGAAGTAATGGAAATTCTAGTGGTACACTGTAGAGGAAGATCCTGTGCCCAACACCCTGCAGTATGCTTGCGCTGACTATATTCAAAGGGACTGATAACAGCGTGAGCTTGCTTAGTCACAAAACAGAGATGCAGCAGTAGAGAGTAGTTTGTAGGAGAATTTCAGGAAAGACATGGGATAATTAAAGGAGCAGACAGGTGGCAGCTGAGGTTGATTGCAGACACATTGTATGTAGTTTAATTGACGTACAACAACAGTGAATATAGTGTATTATGTGGTGGAGTGAAACTTATGCAAAAAAGTACGAGAAAGGATCTGGTGGTGGTAATGAGGGGCCTCTGGCAATAGCAAACAGAATGTTTTGGAAGTACTCTTAGAAGAACAGAGTCCAGAACAGAGGTGTTGATTCTTCTTGCTTGGCTCAAGCCAGGCAATACTGTGCGTAAAATGAGCAATTCTGGAGCCTGTGGAAGTATAGGGACATCAGCCATCTGGAAGGGGCCTAGACCGTACCTCTCAACCTGGAAGCATCAAAAATATGGATAAGGGCCATGAAAAATGGTTACAAATCTGTACGCTGATTAACGTCTAATTTGCATACATAATTACGTAACCCCACCCACTCCAATGGAATTGTGGGATACCAACTTTCGAACACAAACTGAAGAACAGACAACCAAAATATGGTGCCAGAGTCCCCCTGCAGCCATTCCAATGTCCAATTACCTGGCTATTTCACCCCATTTAGCATAAACACTAATATGTGCATACTGCTTTACTTCTATGCACAAACACTAACAGACATCTGATAAACAAAGCAATACTGTCTCACAATGAAAATAGACTTGGCATTAAAACTTCTCTGCCCTTGAAACTCACATTCATTGAAACAGCATTGAAACCTGCACCTCATCCAAAGAAAATGCATCTGGCCAGTGGTGGATAAAGATTACCTTTACTTCTGAACTTGCAGTTTTTAAAAACACTTTTTTTTTTTTACTTTGAAGTGCAGATCCTGGCTGTTTTCCTCCCCTTTCAGATCAATAGGGATGAGTTTGCACTCACGTGCTTCAGGCATCGCTCCAAAGCACTGGGCAGCCTTTTGATTCAGTACAGCACTTAACATAAGCAAGTTGGTGGGTCTTTATACTTGGTGCCAGCAGCAGCAAAATTTTAAATTGATTATGAGTTAAGCAAAGTAATTTACTCAATGCAGTTATCTGTGTTAGCTTGAAAAATAAATATTTGTATTTATTTTATTTTTTCTACAAGCTTGGGAGTGTGGAAGAAAAAATGTTGCTATATTTTGCAAAACAGAAGTAGCTCCTTTAATTACTCTGTGGAGGATTCCAACCTGAATGCACTAACTTTGGTTACAGTACAAGCTTCCCAGAAAGCAACATAGCTTTCAACCACTTTGCTGAAGAATGAGGAACAAGCTCAAAAAAAATGAAGGCAAATGCTTAAATTGGGACAAATTCTAAATGTCATATATATATTTAGAAAGTTACTAGACTTACAAGTTTCACATTTGCAATATCATAGGCAGAACCAAAGAATAATAAAGGACAAAGGTTGTAATTTGGAACAGATTTTAAATATTGTTTGATCTACATGTTTAGTAAGTTGCTAGAGTTATAGGTTTTGCATTAGTGTGTATTTTCTAAAGATACGAAATATGACATTCAAACGTCTATCATTATCTGGTTGCTATTGCTTTGATCCTTAACTATCTGCTAGAAAAACCACACAGTGTTTGAGGAACAGAACAAAAATATGAGGCAAAATCAACGAGATTCTGTGAAATCAGGGACAGATGACAGGTGTGCACACCTGTTGAAGGCTGCAGCAACTGCATTAGCTGGTGATTTGTTGGTATGATGTAGTTTTCATTTTGGGTTATGATGAAATGACACACTCTTTTTCTTTTTAATCAGTAGACCCTTGGTTTGGTTTTTATTACTTTTTAAGCTGACATAAGCCAAGTAATAGATATTTTAAGGAGTAAACCCATTCAACAAAACATTTTTTATATGAAAAGGTATTATGTTTGTGGTGCCTTTATAGTCTGTGTGTATACAAGCCATACTGACTGTATTGTCTGAATTGTGTTAGATGCAGAATATGTTATATGCCCTGTGTAGATAGATCAAATCTTTCTCTTGATTAAAGAGTGCAGCGCTACTTCCTCTGATTAAAATATATATGGGAGCACTAGTATAATGCAAAGGATGGACTGAAATGGAATGGATAGATATCGCAGGAGACCTCATTGCATGCACAGAGGTTAAATGCATATGTGTGCATTGTTAGTGATGTGTGCATTAAAAAGACAGATATCTTATTTATTTATTTATTTATTTATTTATTTATTTATTTGAGGTAGGGGCACGAAATGAGGACCTCTAAACTGGGTCCCAAATGTCAAAGTTACACCGAGGACCTCTAAACTGGGTCCCAAATGTCAAAGTTACACCTCTAATATACACACAATTCTGTTATACACATACACACACACACACACACACACACACACACACACACACACACACACACACACACTGTTCCTTACCTAATTCCAAGCAAAGTCCCAAGCCAGCAGTGAAAACGGCAGCAGATTTAAAGCAAAGTCCCAAGCCAGGCGCCAGCACGGCAGCAGATTTAAAGCAAAATCCCAAGCCAGCAATGAAAACGGCAGCAGATTTAACCTCCACGCCAGCATACAAATCGGCAGCATAAGCAAAGCCAGCATTCTTCTCTTGGCAGTACCAAAGTCAGCAGTTTCTGTCCAAAACAGCATTCTCTCGGCAGCAGCAGTAACTTCAGTTATTTTGAAATTCTTGGCAGCAAAGCACTTCCCGCCTGCTCGCAGCCAGCCGGAAATGATGACGCGAGCTCCTTGAGCTCAATTCCGACTGGCTGGTAGTGCTGACGGAGCTGACGTCATCACGAAAATTAAAAAAATAAAAAAACAAAAGCAAAGAATTCGGAAATGAAGGGGTGCCACTCAGGAATCATGGCACCCCTTAATTTGGACCCCAAAACTGGGTAAAAAACGAGTAATTCGGGATGGTTGGGAGGTCTGGCCTAGACAAAGCCACAAAAATGGATTGTGTAACTAAGGGAAATGGGTGATAACAGAGATCATGATGGGAGTTGGAGTTCTTTTCAGCAAAGAGCTGTAGAAATGATGTGTATGCATAAAATGAATGATTTACCCTGAATAGGAAGAGTGAGGGAGGAAGAGACAGAGGCAGCATATTCTAGCTAGCAGCTACTTCCTGTAGCTGTGATTTTCTTTTCATACTTGTGTGTCCTTGAATAGAATGCCAGCATGGGTGGTGGAGAAGGGAATCTAATGAACATTTAAGAGGATATGGGACAGCTAAAAAATGTTGAGGAAGAAGTGATGTTGAAGTATAATGCTAGATGACTTTAAGGAGTCAAATAGAGGATATGAATTTCTTCTTCTACCATCAAACTAATGTAATGTTATTTACTTCTGCTGAATGTGATTTTTGTAAGTGTACTTCAGTATTTTAAAGTATTGACTGATTGACAGAATGTTGTAGAGTTTTATGGACTGCCATAGTATAGTGTATTAATAGGCCTGCATTTGAAGTGGAAACATATAATATAGTGCCTTAAATAGTGTTGGGCACTCTGAAACGCACTGTAATTTGATTTTTTATAAGGACTTTTTAACAGCTGTGCATTGAAGTTGTATGGGTTATTTTGCTTTTGTCATTACTGGAAATGTTTGTGATGGCATATTTAAAATGAGAGGAAACCTCACTTTTTGTATAAATATTTGTGAGTTTTAGTTCAGATGTCACAGCAACTTGAGACATCATTGTTTTGCATATGCATTGTATTTTCCACCCAGAACAGAGGTTTATGCCTGTCCTTTATGTAATCTAAATAATAACCTCTCACACTGCAAGATATGTGTAGGCCTTCATTTGGTCAGCATGCATGTAAAGCAGTATTTCAAGCTTATTTGCCACTTCTTAGTAAAGGTTTTTTCAGGAATTTTTTCTCAGATACTCTGGTATATTGTACTTCAATTATAAATGCAGGTATTTATAAGTAGCAGTATCTTGAAGCATGAGCAATTTTGCCCTTGTCAGTAGATCAGTTTGTGTTGGGATTTTTACTGTGATAAAAAATGTCAACACATGTGAATAGACATGTATTTTTTGTCTGATTTTATGCCTACTCAGTGAGTGGAACTATTTTCTGAATTTATATTGCCTTCCACCTGTAACAGCAGGCATATATCCATTATCCAAGCCAGATATTGTGGAGCTTTATTATTGTTTGCACAGGACTGAATTGTTGATTTTGTACATATATCTCAGGAACTGCTAAGCATTATATAATACAATCTGCAAAATGAAATGTATATGGATAGTCTACTGAAGAGTGTTTATATTTCATATTTAAAAAAGAAACACACAGTTCCATCTTGATATTGGCTATTTTGTATTTGTCAATACTGGTTTGCTAATATGAAGTTTTACCCATCCTGGACAGATATCATGTACTTTTCCATCATACAAACTGCATAGTTTAGAGCCTTCCAAACCACCAATGCTACAGTGATGTGCCTTTAGATTACAATGTTATAACACATATTATGGTATATATCAAAGAGAGCCATAGGTTCATAGGTTGGTACTAGGCTATCAGCCCTAGGGCCTATACAAGCCTAGCCATAACAATTCCCTGGCTATTTCTTCCCACACTGTGTACTTCCCTGGACCTCTGTCTAGCAGGGCGACTGACGTGATCCCCGGGGTGAGTTTCCTTTCTCCCATCCAATAGTCAAGGTTCCTTTTGAAGAGGGCCAAAGAGGCACTCTGCTTGACTTGTAAGGGCAATCTATTCCAGAGTCTGGGGAGTCTCTGAGTCAGGAACCTATCCCTCCAGCATGTTTTGTTTATTGTGATGACAAGGTTTAGATCCTTGGAGCGTGTGGCTCTGAGGGATTGGGATTTTTTAAGTGTAGCATGTCCAACAGGTCTGGGTTTGACATGGCCTTGTATGTTAAGCAGAGATTGCCTCTGAGTAGACGATATGCGACAGAGTATAGCTGGAGTTTTTTAAGGCGGTCAGCGTAGGGCATCTACTTTAGGCCAGTGATTCTTTTAGTGAGGTATTTCTGCGGCCTTTCCAGTTGTTGCAGATATCTTGAGAGGTACATACCAAATGGGGCGTTGTATTCTATAATGGGTCTAATGAGGTATGAGTACAGTGGGACAATGACCTCCTTTTTTCTGGATGAAAAGCCCTTAGTGATGAGGTGTGCCACATAGAAGGATTTCCTGACTGTTGTGGCGATGTGGTTATCGAAGGTGAGACCACTGTCCACCTGTGTCCTTAAGTCTCTTATCACACTTTCGGTGTTTAGTGTACTGCCACCTATATGGTATTTCACGGGTACATGTTTTTTTCCCAAAGGGGATAACTATACAATCTTAAGTAGTTAACTTCATTTGTGCATCAACCTATGGGTATCGGATCCATATCTGATCCAAGCCGGCAGCTTCAAACAGCTAAGATCCGAGCTCCAAGCTCCTCTCCTTTACCCACAACCCCCTGCTATCCCTTCCTGACCTCGGATCTCGTTTGCCGCGGTTCTCAACAGCAGCTTTGAACGAGCTTCCAGGCGTAGTGTAGGAGTTTTGTGAGAAAAATCTCTCTTTTTTTACATTTTTCTTTAGAAAAATTTTTGTGAGAGTATTATCTCTCCTAGTTAGGTTAGCGTACCTCTGTTTTGTTAGTCAGTGTTAGTGTATTCCCTCCCCATGTGTATGTTAAGGTGTGTCCGTTTTTGGGGCCCAGCGTGTGGGTTCAATATGTCTGAGGCGCCCAAATCTTTCTTTTCTAAATGTACCGAGTGTGGCCATAAGCTGTCCCCAGCGGATGGCCACACTCGATGCGTTATTTGCCTTGGGGTTGAACATCTCACTTCTGGCTGCACTGTTTGTGCAGCGTTCAACCCCAGGGCCATCAGGGACAGGAGGTCGAAGCTGATTCTGGCGGGACTGTTGCCCCCAGATTCGGCTTCGTCCTCCGGCCCCTCTGTGGCTTCTGCCGAGGCTTCGGCAGCGCCACCTTCTCTCCCTCTGGCCGGGACTCACCCTCCCACCCTTGGCCAAGAGGAGAGGGAAGCTAGGAAGGAGAAGCGGAAGCATCACAAGAGGCGGGCCATGACCTCTTCCTCGGCGCTGCCATCAAAGCGAGCTTCTCTGCCTATGGCCTCTGGATCTTCTCTTTCCTGGCTCCGATCTCCCCGTTTCTCGCCAGAGGAGGAGACCTGGCCGCCTTCGAGATCATCGAGGTGGCATTCCTGGCCCGCCTCGGTGGCCTCGTCGAGGTCTACCCGTAGCATCTCCGATGCAGACTTGGACCAGATGATGTGTAGGTTCCTCCAGGCCCAGATGCAGATGGGAGTGCTCCTGCCTCCCCCCCCCCCCACCGGGGGGGAGCTCGACCCACTTTTTCGCCCCGATCGCTCCTTCTCTGACCACTATCGGGGCTCGGAGCCGGGTAGCATTGGAGCCGGAGGAGCATCGGCGACGATGGTGTCTGGTACTAAGGCTCCGATGGCACCCTCGAGTCTATCGAGCCAGAGTCCCTTAGTGTTGGCCTGTACTTCAGAGAAGTAGATGCCAAACAAGAGTTGTCCCAGGACTGAACCCTGAGGTACTCCACTTGTCTGGAGCTGGATTTGGAGTCCGGCTACTTTTACAGTGTGGGTTCTATCAGTAAGCCAGTTGGCAACCTATTGGGTGACGTAGGGATTAATGCCCAGCTTAGTAAGTGTATCTATGATTCCAGAGTGGGGGATGGTGTCAAAGGCCTTGGTAAGGTCTAGATAGGCTGTGTGGACCACCTTACCCTTGTCCATGGCTCTGGAGACTGATTCGAAGAAGTCAGTCAGGTTCAGGAGACAAGATCAGCCCTTCACGAACCCAAACTGGGTGGGATCCAGTGTTTGAAGGTTGCCAATGACTTTGTTTATAAGTTCCATGATAATACGCTCCATGGCCTTGCAAATAAGGCTCATCAGACTGATGGGATGGTAGTTTCTGGGATCCAAGGTGGATCCTCCCTTGTGGAGTGGGATAACTGTAGCTCTGCGCCACTCAGTGGGCACGAAACCTGAGGTGAGGCTATGATTAAACATAACACTTGGGTGAGGTGCCAGTTCATGTTGTAGTTCATGTAGTACACAGCCCGGGATGCTGTATTCTTAGCTTTGGAGAGTGCATTTTTTTTACCTGTGTGGCCGTTATTACCAGAATTTGGCAGTCTTCCGGTATTGAGATGGGTCATTTAGGGGGTGAGAGGGGGGTGAAGTTGGCACTGAATCGATCTGCCAGGATATTGGCAATATCCTTGGGATCAGTATATTTAATGCCATTCTGTTTCTGCTCAGAGCAGATCTGAGCATTGCCATTTAGATTCTTGACATAGTTATAGAATGCCTTGTGGTTGTCTTTGGAATCTTTGGCAATTTTATTTTCGTAACTAGCTTTGGAGGATGTTATGAGGGATCTCAGTTTCTTACTGAGGCTGGTAAGGGAGTTTTTTGCATCCTGGGATTTTCCTCTTTTCTGCAACAGTTTCTTCCTTTTGTTGTAAAGTTTGTTTATGGCAGGGGACCATCAGATTGGCTTCCTTTTTTTGGATGAGAGCATCTTGGTTCTATTTGGGATGGCATGATTCATGCATGAGTGGATGTGCTCGTACAGTGCCTTAGTGTAGGATTCAGCAGTTGAACTTTCAGTTCCCGTCTGCATGGATGTCATGAAGTTTGTCACTTCTGACTTGAGTAGCATGAAGTTGGCTTTGGAGAAGTTTTTTATGGAGGTTTCCTTACTGGGGGTGTGGGTGGGGGTGGGATGTGGATGTTAAGGGTGATTAGCTTATGGTCAGACCTGACTAACGAGGGGGTGACCATAGGTGTGGAGCATCGATTTCCCATGTTGGTAATGACCAGGTCTAGGATATTGGAGCCCCTGGTGGGACTATGGATTAGTTGATCCAGGGCGTTGGAATTTATGATTTCCAAGAACCGTTGGGCAAAGGTGTTGGTACATGAATAGTTTTCCCAGTTAATGGCAGGGTAGTTAAAATCACCCAGTATTAGGGTGTTTGACTCTATCTTAATATTTTCCAGTATGTTTAGAAAGTTGTAGTGAGAATCTTGGGGTATGGTGGGGGATCTGTAGCAAGCTACAATTTGGATTGCAGTCTTACCTAGTGTTAATTGCACCTGGAGAATTTCAGACGCATTGTGTTGGGCAACTAGCCTGGCGGTGTGAATATATAGGTCATTCTGTATAGGTAAAATGAATAGGAGTTTGAAGGACAGAATATCAGAGCATAGTCTGAGATATATTGCAGTGTAGAAACTAATGCCTTTTTAAGCATATAGGAGAAAAAGGGAAGGAACATAGTTTTGAGTTTGCAGTATTACAAAGTATATGTGATAATTTTAGAAAGTGAGACATAACACTAAAGATAGAAGACGCAGAATATGATTGGATTAATAAATTTACAACTGACAAGCATTAATCCAATATTGAAGATACAGGATGTATTGATTTTATATATATATATATATATATATATATATATATATATATATATATAAGGTCTATGTGTTTTTAGTGAAATGTTTGATACTTGAAAAAGCTGAACAATTGAAAGCCACTGAGATGCTCATGTACTTATTTGTTTAAATAAAATATTAAATCACCTTTCCTCTTGTCACTGTGAGCCATCTTTTGATTTTGGTTTTGAGCTTTGTTGTGAGGAGTCCGGCTCTGGACTTATCTGCTTGAGCTACCGGGTCCCTTTTCTTCGGATCTGAACTCTCTGAGCCGAGAGCTGAGCTTCGGATCCGGAGGCGTCAGTATGACTTCGGCTCCATCGCGGTCGGAGCATGCTGGCCCTATGGATCCGACTGCCTCGGCGCCGGCCCCAATCCGCACATCGGATCCGAGGGAGGGTCTGCTTTCGGATCCAATAGGGAGCGGCTCTCCTTTGGCGTTTAATGTGGAGAGGGTATTGTCGAGGGACTCCAGGCCCCTGGCTTTGGCTACGGCTCCACCCTGCACTCCCTCTCAGACGGGTCTACCTTCCATCACCCGGTCCCAGGGACAGCCTGCACAAACGTCCCAGATTGTTCCCTTGCCTGGAACAGGATGTAGTTGGTGAGGCCTCCTCGGACAGCCCCCCCGAGGGGGGTCCTCACAAACGCAAGTGCAAAAGGAGGCACTTGGACTCACCTGAGACCTTGACAGAGGACACAGACTTGGAGGAAGGGGAAGGTCACCCCCTGAAGACATCTCCTTCAGAGACATCATGGAGATGGTTTGGATCAGAGGGGGGTGGTCAGCCCCAAACCCTTCCTCTGACAAGAATGTGTTTCTGGAGGCATTTGATGCAGGCCCATCTACCTCTTGGGTGTCCCCTCCTGCCGTCCCCCTGGTAGACCTGATTATTACCAGGGCGTGGAAGGAACCGTACACTGTGGAGCCCATTCCAAAGAGGCCTGACAAAATCCTCAGCCCCCCTTTGGATAAGTCATGTTGGAGCAAGGGAGCCCCGGTAGATGCCATGTTGGTGGTGGCTGCCACCAAAAGGGAACTGGCACAGGAGAGTTCCTCGGTCCATCCTCCAGACAAGGAGTCTCGGACGATGGACCATCTGGGGAAGCGGGTGTTCGCTTCAGCCACCTTCTCTGTGAGGTTGCTGAATTATATGGCACACGTGATACGACTCCAGTGGGATCTTATTAAAGAATACGCTGAGTCGCCCCCAGAGTTCATGTTGGCAGAGGATAAGAAAGTGTTCTCAACCTGAATGGCCACTCTCAAATCTATCTCTAATACCTCTATGTGGTTACTATCCCATGCCACGGAAGGAGCCGCTAGAGCCAGCGGAGCGGGCGTCGTCCTATGGCGACAGGCGTGGCTCTGCCACTGTGATTTCGCGGAACCTTTCAAGGAGTCATTCGCAAATGCCCCGTTTGATGGTTCTGCCCTTTTTGGCAAGACCGTACGCGACACATTGGTCCAGAGCAAGAAAGACGGGAAGACGTTATCTGCCGTCTGAGTCCGCTTCTCTGCTCCCCAGAGGTCCTTCTCGAGGAACCAAAAGGGACAGAAGAAGATGTGGTTCCGGAAGTCTCAACAATCCCGTTTAGCTCCGGACCCCTCGTCCTTCAGAGGCAGAGGAGGACAGAGTAGGTGCCGCCCTAGAGGCAGAGGGGGTCCGAAGAACTTCGGGTGCAGAGAACCTTTCTCTGATCGGCCCACACAGCAACTGTGAAGGGTTACCCGACTGCTCCACTCTGGAGGCAGTCGGGTGGCATTTCTCGAGGCTCCTAACAGCTTGGGAGTCCATTACAACAGATCACTGGGTGCTTCAGATAATATCCAGAGGCTACAAGATCCCATTTCTCAATCCCCCTCCCACTCCTCGGAGCCTCCTCGATGTCCCACCCAATCAAAGGGAGGCGGCAGCCGAGGAAATCCTCCAGCTGCTAGAAAAAAGAGCAATCCAGCACGTCCCCCCAGAGCAGTCCGGATCAGGCTTTTACTCCAGGTTCTTCTTGGTGCCAAAAAAGACAGGGGACTTGAGACCAATCCTCGACCTGTCCTTCCTAAACCTGTCAGTAGCCAAAGAAAAGTTCCGGATGGTCACGCTCCAATCCATTCTCCCATTTCTGCAGGAGAACGACTGGATGTGCTCCATAGACCTCAAGGATGCGTACTACCACATTCTGATGGACAGATGATCCAGGAGGTTTCTCCGCTTCCGGCTAGGAGCCAGCCATTACCAGTTCAGGGTCATTCCCTTTGGTCTCACCACAGCCCCCAGGGTGTTCACCAAGGTCTTGACAGTTGTAGCGGCCCACCTGAGACTCCAGGGAATTCAGGTCTTTCCGTACCTGGACGACTGGCTCCTGACTGCCCCCACCAGGCATCTACTATGCACAGCCAGAGGCTACTTTCTCCATCTAGCTCCCCGGCTGGGGATCACGATCAACATCAAAAAATCTTCCCTTCTTCCAACCCAAATTCTAGATTTCATTGGAGCCAGATTGAACACAAACCAGCTTCTAGCCTTCTTGACTCCAGACTGGCTTCGAACTTTAAAACTCCACATATTGGCCCTTTTTCAATCCCCAGCTCCCTCTGCGGAATTGGTCCTGAGGGTGTTAGGCTCTATGCCGGCAACTATCAACCTTCTCCCCTTGGCGCGCTTGAATATGAGAGTTCTTCAATGGACCTTGCAAGTCCAGTGGTCCCTCCTGCGACATCCCCTGAGCTTCCCCGTTCCCCTCAGCCGGGTCTGCAGGAAAGCCCTCTCATGGTGGCTCTAGTCCCCTGACTTCCAGAAAGGGCGCCCCTTCTCTATGTCCCCTCCTCTAGCCACGGTGACCACGGCCGCTTCTAGCCTGTGGTGGGGGGGGGGGGCACTGCATGGGCAGGACTGTCCAAGGCACATGGACCCATTCGGAGACCTTTTTGTATATCAATGTCCTAGAGATAAGAGTGGTGCTTTTGGCGTTGCAGGCACTTCACAGCCTTCTTCCCTTGGGAACACTTGCGATTCAGACAGACAATGTCGGTTGTCTGGTATATCAACAAACAAGGGGGAACCAGGTCCTATCCACTTTGCCGGGAGGCCATGAGAGTGTGAGAATGGGCGATATCCAACAACCGCTTTCTCATAGCGACGCACATTCCGGGCCGGTCCAACATCTTGGCAGACAGGCTAAGTCGAGCCATTCTCTCACCGTACGAGTGGTCTCTGAACCCCAGAGTAATGAAGTTAATCTTCTCCAAGTGGGGTCAACCTCGCTGCGATCTTTTCACCTCGCCTGTGAACGCAAAGTGCAGCGACTACTTCGCTCTAATTCCCCCATCCGGGGAATCCCCCCGCGACGCTCTGGTGCATGTTTGGCCACCCGGTCTACTTTATGCTTACCCTCCTCTTCCCCTGATGCTAAAGTTCTTACAGAAAGCCCGACGGTTGGGGAGCAGAATAATCCTCATTGCCCCATTCTGGCCTCTTCAACCTTGGTTCCCAGACCTATGGTCTCATCTAGTGAATCCCCCATGGATTCTAGATCCCATGCCGGATCTGATCTCTCACCCATCAGGCCTGTCAATTCCGAACCTGGACAACCTCAAGCTGACAGCTTGGTTGATCCAGTTCCACTGATAGCTCGGACTCCCGGTATCTCGTCCCCTGTCAAGGCTATACTAGTAGCCGCTCACAACCCGTCTACGAGAAGGATTTATAATAGCAAATGGAAGCATTTTTCTATTTGGGCAGAGCGTCAAAACTTAGATCCCTTTACAGCTCCACTGCCAGCAGTGTTAGATTTTCTATCAGGCTTATTCGACCAAGGTGCTAGCTCTTCTATGGTCAAAGTCCAGCTGGCTGCAATCTCTCACTATCATGTTGGGAGTCATCTCGGCCCTTTGACTTCGTCTAAATTATGTAAGACCTTCCTAAAAGGCACTTTCCTTTTAAGGCCTCCAGTTAAGTATGCAGTCCCTCCTTGGGACTTAACCCTTGTTCTTCAGTCTCTGACAGCTCCTCCCTTTGAGCCTGCAACTTCAGTGGATCTGAAATACTTATCTTGGAAGACAGTTTTTCTTGTTGCCATCACTTCGGCCAGAAGGGTTTCGGAACTTCAAGCCCTTTGTGCCAAGCCACCATATTTAATATTTCACAAAGATAGAGTTTCACTCAGAACCAATCCCTCCTTTCTGCCCAAAATTGCTTCGGAGTCTATCAACCAATCTATTAATTTACCAGTCTTCTTTCCAAATTACCAGAATAAAGGTGAATACAAGCTACACTCTCTAGACGTACATAGGCAACTGAGATTTTATTTGCACAGGACAGCTGATCACAGGAAATCAGACCAGCTTTTTGTATCCTTTGCTAAACCCACTTTCGGAAAACCTATATCAAAAGTCACTTTGTCCAGATGGATCTAACAATGTATCCTTTTGGCTTATGAGAGTTCTGGCCGGTCTGCACCTTAAGATGTCCATGCCCATTCTACTCGATCGATCTCTACCTCTGCTGCTTTTCAATCTAGGGTGTCGTTTGATGACATTTGTTCAGCAGCCACTTGGGCTTCACCTCATACATTCATAAACCATTACAAATTGGATATTGTCTCTAGAGGGAGAGCTTCCTTCGGCTCTGCATTGCTCCGTAATATCCTTCCATGAGGACCTCCCAAGAATTAGGTAGCTGGGGACTCTGTCCCATAGGTTGATGCACAAATGAAGTTAACTACTTCAGATTAAGAAGTTATGTACTCACTATAACGTTCCATCCGAGTAGGTAAACTTCATTTGTCAGCAACCGACCCCCCCCTCCGTCCCCCTGATCCATATGGATACTCAAAGGAATCCTGCTTGTCTTTGCGGATTGTCTTTAGGTTAGACTTTGGAGGTGGTTCTTTGGTGTTCTATATTTTTATGCTGAAAAGCAAACTTGATCTGAGGTCAGGAAGGGATAGCAGGGGGTTATGGGTAAAGGGGAGGAGCTTGGAGCTCGGATCTTGGCTGTTTGAAGCTGCCGGCACGGATCCAATATGGATCTGATACCCATAGGTTGCTGACAAATGAAGTTTACCTACTCGGATGGAACGCTATGGTGAGTACATAACTTCTTATTTCTTGGTATTGAGCTTCAGCCCATGGCGCTGGCACCAAGCATCTGTTTCTGTAAGGCCCTTTTGTAGAGTATCCACATCATTTGGGGATTCAGTAATTGCTCCCAGTTCACAGTCATCTGCGAACTTTGTTAGCCAGAGTCCCTTAGTGTTGGCCTGTACTTCAGAGAAGTAGATGCCAAACAAGAGTGGTCCCAGGACTGAACCCTGAGGTACTCCACTTGTCACTTGTCTGGAGTTGGATTTGGAGTCCGGCTACTTTTACAGTGAGGGTTCTATCAGTAAGCCAGTTGGCAACCCATTGGGTGACGTTGGGATTAATGCCCAGCTTAGTAAATGTATCTATGATTCCAGAGTGGGGGATGGTGTCATAGGCCTTGGTAAGGTCTAGATAGGCTGTGTGGACCACCTTACCCTTGTCCATGGCTCTGGAGACTGATTCAATGAAGTCAGTCAGGTTCAGGAGACAAGATCGGCCCTTCACGAACCCAAACTGGGTGGGATCCAGTGTTTGAAGGTTGCCAATGACTTTGTTTATAAGTTCCATGATAATACGCTCCATGGCCTTGCAAATAAGGCTCATCAGACTGATGGGATGGTAGTTTCTGGGATCCAAGGTGGATCCTCCCTTGTGGAGTGGGATAACTGTAACTCTGCGCCACTCAGTGGGCACGAAACCTGAGGTGAGGCTATGATTAAACATAACACTTGGGTGAGGTGCCAGTTCATGTTGTAGTTCATGTAGTAAAGAAGTTTCAGTAACCTTGAATCCTTGGATTTTCAAATAAACGTCTTTATTCAAACACAGGACCGATACAAGAACCAAAAAATTTTTCACATATTAACTAAGTGCTTTCACCCTTTCGTCCTAGGGCATCATCAGAGTACTTTTAGTAAGGGTAAAAACTTAAAAAGTCTGTTTGAAAATTGTGTAAATAATGAAATGTTTAAGAAATCTAAGATGAACAAATGTGGCGCATGCCGCATATGTAGATTTATTAATAATGGACCATACCTCTCAATTATTAATTACGAGAAGACCATCAGATGTCCAGGAGTATGTGACTGTAACTCGGTTATGGTAGTATATGTAGCTTCGTGCAGAAGATGTCAAGCATATTATGTAGGGAAAACGAATAGAAAACTCAAAACAAGAATTATTGAGCATTTGAGTGATTATTAGGAATCAAAAGCAGACTAGTGCTCTATACAATCATAGTATTGGTTGTGTCAATTTTAAAAAAATCTTGTTTTTTGTGATTGACAGAATACCTTACAATAAAGCACAAAAAGGTGGTGACATCAAAACCTTATTTAGAAGCTAAAGAATGCCTTTGGCAACTTAGATTAAATGCCAGTAAGTGGCCTGGCATTAATGATCAAATATCTATTGCCAGCATACTTAACTTGAAATCACAATTTATATAGTAATCCATACAGTAATCAATGTTTAGAACAATTGTTTCTACAATATAAATTATTATTATCAATATTTCTTACAAGGTTAGTTCATAGTCTACACAGTGCAAGAATTGGTTTAGTTTTAGTTTTATTTAACTATATGTTCGTACTTGCACTGAATATGTTTATTTACACTATCTTTTATTACAAATACTTTTATTACAAATTATTTTTATTCTGTGTCAATATACCTATGTAATGTGTATAAACTATTTTTTAGTAAACCTCTATTTATATTTATTATTTATAATTATTTATTAATATTTATTAACAGTTTCACAAATAATATATACACATATATTCATACATATTTTTAAATAATTAACATTTTAACTAATAATATTTATTCAATATTTATATTTACATTATATTTTATCTATTATGATTGTCATTATTCATTACATGATATTTCTGGCGTTTTTCAAGATATGCACTGTATACATTGGATATTTTATACATATATTGTTTATTATGTTACTAGTTTTACTGTTTTATGTTCTGGCTAGGTTACATGACTTTAACTTCTCTCTTTGACTATACCTTTTATTTTAGGAGACAACTGTTTTAATTGGATAATTGCATAATTAATTAATTAATTATCTAGGAGTATGTATTTAAGGGATGATGATTTTACTAGAATTTGTACTCTGATGATGCCCTAGGACGAAAGGGTGAAAGCGCTTAGTTCCTATGTGAAGAATTTTTTGGTTCTTGTATCGGTCCTGTGTTTGAATAAAGACGTTTATTTGAAAATCCAAGGATTCAAGGTTACTGAAACTTCTTTGGTTACCAGTGATTCATCGTGGTTTGTAGTTCATGTAGTACACAGCCCGGGATGCTGTATTCTTAGCTTTGGAGAGTGCATTTTTTTACCTGTGTGGCCGTTATTACCAGAATTTGGCAGTCTTCCGGTATTGAGATGGGCCATTTAGGGGGTGAGAGGGGGGTGAAGTTGGCACTGACTCGATCTGCCAGGATATTGGCAATATCCTTGGGATCAGTATATTTAATGCCATTCTGTTTTAGCTCAGAGCAGATCTGAGCATTGCCATTTAGATTCTTGACATAATTATAGAATGCCTTGTGGTTGTCTTTGGAATCTTTGGCAATTTTATTTTCGTAACTAGCTTTGGAGGATGTTATGAGGGATCTCAGTTTCTTACTGAGGCTGGTAAGGGAGTTTTTTGCATCCTGGGATTTTCCTCTTTTCTGCAACAGTTTCTTCCTTTTGTTGTAAAGTTTGTTTATGGCAGGGGACCATCAGATTGGCTTCCTTTTTTTGGATGAGAGCATCTTGGTTCTATTTGGGATGGCACGATTCATGCATGAGTGGATGTGCTTGTACAGTGCCTTAGTGTAGGATTCAGCAGTTGAACTTTCAGTTCCCGTCTGCATGGGTGTCATGAAGTTTGTCACTTCTGACTTGAGTAGCATGAAGTTGGCTTTGGAGAAGTTTTTTATGAAGGTTTCCTTACTGGGGGGTGTGGGTGGGGGTGGGATGTGGATGTTAAGGGTGATTAGCTTATGGTCAGACCTGACTAACGAGGGGGTGACCATAGGTGTGGAGAATAGATTTCCCATGTTGGTAATGATCAGGTCTAGGATATTGGAGCCCCTGGTGGGACTATGGATTAGTTGATCCAGGGTGTTGGAATTTATGAATTCCAAGAACCATTGGGCAAAGGTGTTGGTACATGAATAGTTTTCCCAGTTAATGGCAGGGTAGTTAAAATCACCCAGTATTAGGGTGTTTGGCTCTATCTTAATATTTTCCATATGTTTAGAAAGTTGTAGTGAGAATCTTGGGGTATGGTGGGGGATCTATAGCAAGCTACAATTTGGATTGCAGTCTTACCTAGTATTAATTGCACCTGGAGAATTTCAGACGCATTGTGTTGGGCAACTAGCCTGGTGGTGTGAATATCCTTGGTGAATATTGACACACTTCCACCTTTAGTCTTTCGGTCCTGGTTTGGTGGCCAAAAAGTGTGGTAAGAGTTGTAGCCTGGTATTGCAGGGGTGCTCTCTGGAGCCTTGAACCAGGTCTCAGTTACTGCACAGATATCAATGTTCTCCATTTTTAGGAGTGCCTCGAGAGAGTGCATTTTGAGGTTTAGACTTCTAGCATTGAGTAACATTACCTTCAGATTTTGCATGCTTGTACCTGTTACGGTGGTGGTTTTGTCCTTTTAACTTTGCCTAAAAAGGCAGTATAGGGATGGAAAGAGCCTTAGCCAGTAACCTGAATCCCAGAGGCGACAGGTGCAGACCATCTCTGGCAAAGCATCATGGTCTGTCGATCATGTCGTCCCAGGCAGACAGATACTGGATCCCCTTTGAATGACACCAGTACTTAAATTCCATCATAAAGTGTGATAAAATATGTTTTTGTCAGTAAGGAGAGGCTTGAGATAGGTAGGATGGTGTATTGGGTTGCAAGCAGTCTGTAAATGCTTTTGAACTTTGTGCAGTTCCTTAGCCCCAATTATTTAGTAGTCTTTGGGTTAATGCCTGCTATTCTGTTAAACCATGGGAAGAGAAGAGTATAGTTGTGGGATGTGTTATTTGGATCTTGATAATATTCCCTTGGAAATTAACTGGCTAGATAGAAGGACTTCCTGATTACGGTGGAAACATGATTATCAAATGAGAGAATTTTCCTTATGGGTGCCCAGGTCTCTCATGACTATATGTGCCTCGAGGCGTACTCTTTGTAACACACGAGATGGGAGGAGGTTTATTTTGCTTAATTCTACTGTGCTGCAATTTTGACCATTTTCTGTACACCAGGTATGTGCATGCTCCAGCCCTTGCTTAGTATCTCGTGCATGAGTAGACAAACGGTATCCATCTTCCAGTGATCTGCAAACCTGATGGATCACACATTTAGAATATTGGCTTGAATGTCTGCAAAATAAATACTAAACAGAAGAGGATCTAGCACTACTCAGAATTTTATGTTCAGAGAAGGTACCAGCAACTTTCCCAACCTGAGATTTATTGACTACTCAGTTTGCAGTTGAGTAGTGAATACAGGAGTTTACATTAAGATTATCTATTTTCAAAAAAAAAACATCACCATGTTGGATAGTGTCAGAAGCCTTGGCCATGTCAAGAGTGAGTTATGATTAAGAAGTCACCACTTTCCACAGTATGTGTAACCTTTGTACAAAAGCTTCTGGGTTTAGTAGACAGAACCTACCCTTCACAAAACCAAAGTAATTGGGTCTAGTTTAGTTAAGTTCCCTATGTTTGCATAAATGAGTTCATAGGTTCATAGGTTCATACTAGGCTATCTGCCCTAGGGCATTTATAAGCCTAGCCAGAGTGTGTGTGGCTTTCACCACCCCTTAGGATGAGAATGCTATACCCATTAGTTTGCTGTGCCTCTGTCCAGCAGTGATACAGAGATGATTCCCGGGGTAAACCTACGATCTCCCATCCACTCGTCAAGATTTCTCTTGAACAGAGTCAGTGAGGGGCTCTGCCTCACATGGACTGGGATTCTGTTCCATAGTGTAGGGAGTCTCTGGGTGATGAATCTGTCCCTCCAGCACATCCTATTTATATCCGTGTTGAGGTTTAAGTCTCTTGCTCTCATGGCTCTGGTGGATTTGGATTTTTTGAGGTGGAGCATGTCCATTAATTCCGAGTTGGACATGGCCTTGTATGTCAGGCACAGGTCACCTCTGAGCAGACGGTATGCGACTGAATAGAGCTGGAGTTTCTTCATTCGGGCATCGTATGACATATGTTTGAGCCCCTTTATCCTTTTGGTGAGGAACTTTTGGGGTCTTTCCAACTGCTGCAGGTGTCGGGTAAGGTACATTCCGAATGGGGCATTGTACTCAATCATTGGTCTGATAAGTGAAGAGTACAGGGGTACAATGACCTCTCCTGATCTGGATGTGAATCCCTTCATGATCAGGTGGGCAATGTAGAAAGTCTTCCTAACCACTTTGGCAATGTGAGTGTCAAAAGAGAGGTTACTGTCAACTTGGGTCCCCAGGTCCCTGATAAATTCTTCAGTGTTTAATGGATTACCACCTATGTGGTAATTAGGGGTTACCTTGTTTTTCCCAAAGGGTATGTCTATACATGTTTTGGCATTTAGCTTAAGGCCATGGCTCTGGCACCAGTTATCCATTTCTATGAGACCTCTCTGGAGGATGTCTGTGTCTGATGGAGTGTCAATTATGGTGCCCAGTTTGCAGTCATCTGCAAATTTTGTCAGCCACAATCCCCTATGTTTGCCTGCACTTCAGAAAATAAATGCCGAACAAGAGGGGGCCCAGGACTGAGCCCTGTGGGACACCGCTCGTGACCGGCTTAGAGTCTGACATGGCACCAGCAACTCTAAACCTGTGTGTTCTGTCCTTGAGCCAGTTTGCAACCCATCTTGTGACATATGGGTTTACATCTAAGCTGGTGAGCTTTTCTATGATGCCCGAGTGGGGTATTGTGTCGAACGCTTTTTCTAGGTTAAGGTAGGCTGTGTGAACTGCCTTACCCTCATCAATGGCCTTAGTGACTGTTTTGAAAAAGTCGACCAAGTTCAAGAGGCAGGATCTGCCCTTGACAAAGCCAAATTGGGTAGGATCCAGTGTCTGTAGGTCCCCAATGTCTTTATTTATGAGTTCCATTATGATCCTCTCCATAGCTTTGCAGACAAGGCTCGTCAAGCTTATGGGGCGGTAATTTCCAGGGTCCGTAGAAGCACCGCTTTGTGGAGTGGGACCACAGTTGCCGTCGCCATTCTTTGGGCACGTATCCTGTAGTAAGGCTAAGATTAAACAGCAGCCTTATGTGTGGGTTTAGTTCCTCATTGAGTTTGTGTAGCACACAGCCGGGGACACCGTCCGGTCCCATTGATGCTGTGTTTTTGCTTTAGAGAGAGCAGCTCTCACCTGGGCATCTGAGATGTTTGGGAGGCTAGACTCTGGTGGGATAGATATTTCTCCTTTTGGGGGAGGGAGGAGAAATTTGCACTGAACCTGTCTGCCAGTATGTTGGCAATGTCTGTGGGTTCAGTGATTTTTTATCATTTTGGACTAATTCTGAGCATATCTGGGAGTTTCCACCCAGGTTTCTAACATAGCTAAAGAAGGCTTTATGATTGTCTTTTGTGTCATTAGCGATTTTTCTCTCAAAGTTGGCCTTGGATGATTTTATGAGTGATCATAGTTTTTGCTAGTATTGATCAGAGATGCCTTCCCATTTAGGGATTTTGCTCTGTCATGTAGTAGCTTTCTCCTCTTGTTGTAGAGTTTGTTTATGGCTGGAGTCCACCAGACCGGGCGCCTACCTTTGGTGGAAAGGGTCTTGATTTTATTAGGGATTGCTTGATCCATACATTCCTGGAGGTGCTCGTAGAAGGCATTTGTAAGGGTTTCAGCAGCGTGGGTTGTGGTTTCCACTGGCTCGGGGAATGAAGCATACCACTCCAGTCTTAAAAAGTGTGACGTTTGCTTTTGAGAAGTTCTTCACTGTGGTCTTTTTTGCTGGGGGTGGTGGCGGGATGTGGATCTCCAGTGAGATTAATTTATGGTCTGATCTCACCAATGAGGGATATACTTCCGGTGTGGAGCATTTTGTCCCCATGTTTGTGATGATCAGGTCTAGTATATTTTCTCCTCTTGTGGGAATGGTGACTAGTTGTTCCATAGCATTTGAGTTTATGAACTCAAGGAACCTTTGGGCTAGGGTGTTGGGGCTTGAATAATGTTCCCAGTCTGTTTGGGTAGTTGAAGTCACCCAATATGATGGTGTTTGGAGAGACATTCATACTCTCCAGTGTCTTCAGGAAGGCTGTGTGGGTTTCCTGAGTTTGAGAAGGTGGTCTGTAGCATGTTACAAACTGTAGGGCAGTTTTACCTATGGTTAATTGCACCTGGATGGTCTCCGATGCTTCGTGCATTGCCACTAACCTGGAGGTGTGGGTATCCTTTATGAATATGGATACTCCCCTCCTTTTGTGGTTCGGTCCGGATTTTGGGGCGGAGCATGATATGAGGTATAACCTGATAGTGCTGGGGTGTTGTCAGGAGCCTTGAACCAGGTTTCAGTCACAGCACAGACATCGATGTTCTCCATACTGAGGAGGGCTTCGAGGCGTGCATCTTGAGGTTTAGACTTCTGGCATTGAGCAGTATTTCCCTTAGTTTTCTCCATTTTTGTTTTCTAGGGCGGTAGGTTTATCATTTGAGCCTTGCCTAAAAAGGCACTATGGGGGTGGCAAGAGCCTTTGCCAATATCCGGAAGCCCAGGGGTGACAGGTGCAAGCCGTCCCTTGCGAGGCAGCGTGGCTTGTCAAGCATGTCATCCCAGGCAGACAGACATTGGATCCCCTTAGAATGACACCAGTAATTAAGCCAATTATTAAAGCTGATAATTTTGTCTCTGTATTGTGGCATCATTCTTGGTGAGGGTAGGATACTGCTCAGGGTTAGGGTCATACCGGCCTGGGCTACATAATCTGAGAGTTCCTCTATATCTCTTTTCATGTAGTCCAGGGAGGTACGTCTCAGGTCGTTCACACCGGCATGGACAATGACTGAGTCATACTTGTACTTGCTGTGGAGTGACCTGAGTGCTTGTGTTATGTGGCGGATTCTAGCGCCTGACAGGCAGCTTACTGTGATCTTTTCCTTGTTCAGTCTGGTGAGTGGGACGTCAGTGTGTCTGACTATGGAGTCACCTATAACAAGTGTGTCTGGCATTGTGTTTGGCCTTCAGGGCTGTGACTGTTTAGCACACTGATTTTGAGAACTGTGTGTTGCATGTCTTATGTCTTGAGGTGGCAGTTGCTTGGGTGTCTGCTTTGGAGGCCTCTGTAGTTTTGGTAGATTTTTGATCAGTGCCTCCGAGTATGTCTTTGTGTGTTTATGTGTTTGTTTTGCAGTTGTGATAGTTCTATGTGAAACTGGGTTTGTGGTGTGCGTGGTTTCCTTCTCCTCCTGTCTGGTCTTGCCAGTCCTGAGTTGAGAGAGCTCAGCCTCCAGTTTGGCTATATAGTTGCATCTCTCACATGTATTTGTGTTTTGTGGGAGAAGGAGTGGGTTGTCTGTGTACATGAGGCAATTGTAATATTGCCTCAAGATGCCCAGATTCACCAGCTGAACAGGAGAGGACGCTAGCAACTGACCCTTCGACATGCTAGAAGTGAAAAAGTTTGCTGTGTAACTGAGTCAGAAGGGACCTATAGGGAAATGGGTACTCAAGGGGATTCTAGGCTAATGTAGTACTTTGTTTAGTATACAAGTACTTTACCTATATAAAAATGCTTTAGGAGCAAGTGCTGAGCTTTACCTATATAAAAATGCTTTAGGAGCAAGTGCTGAGCTTTTGAGATAGAGAATAGACTGTTTAGATTGCAAGTAGAGAGGTTCTAAGGGAAAAATTGAAGAGCAGACTTTACGGAGCCAGAAATAGTTTAACCGGCGCTGCCCGATGGTGCTCTATGGGCAACTCCGCGCTAAAGCGGGCTTTATAGCAGGGGGTTGAAAAGAGCTAGGAATTGACCCAAAATGGCCAATAGACTACTAGTTTCTGTCTGGATCCACTGCTCTACGGACAAATAGGCTGCTCAGTGCTCCCCACTCCCACTGGTGAACAAAGAAGCTTCCCTTTATCCAAATAAGGATATGGAATAGCACAGGAACCAAGCCAAAGCCCAGAGATCAGCAAACTCTGAAGACTGGACTATTCTAGTTCAGTAAGGCGGGAAAACAAGATTTTTTTTTTTTTTTGCAGAAAACAGAGGAAAAACACAGTAAATGCTATAAATGCTTTTAAACGGCTAGTGCACTTGAGTGTGTTAGCCTACAGCTAAAATTAAGCAACAAATAACTTTTTAAAAGTGCAAAACAGTTAATCAACACAAAAACAGTTTAAATAGAATGCAGAGCTGTATAAACAGGCGAAAATGCAGTCGCTAAGCAGTAAATAATCAAAAAGCCAGAAAAAATACTTAAATCAGAAAAAAGTCACTCTTTTGCTCTCTGCTGCTTGTAGAACTCTGCAGGACACCACGAGGAGCTGTGCTGAGTTGAATACAAGCGAAAAAGCACGCTAAAGCGGGCTTTATTACAGGGGGCTGAAAAGAGCTAGGAATTGACCCAAAATGGCCAATAGACTACAAGTTTCTGGCTGGAACCACTCCTCTAGGGACAAACAGGCCGCTTAGTGCTCCCCACTCCCACTGGAGAACAAAGACGCTTCCTTTTATCCAAATAAGGATATGGAATAGCACAGGAACCAAGACAAAGCCCAGAGGTCAGCAAACTCTGAAGACTGGACTATTCTAGTTCAGTAAGGCGGGAAAACAAGATTTTTTTTTTTTGCAGAAAACAGAAGAAAAACAGACAGTAAATGCTATAAATGCTTTTAAGCGGCTAGTGCACTTGAGTGTGTTAGCCTACAGGTAAAATTAAGCAACTAACTTTTAAAAGTGCAAAACAGTTAATCAACACAAAAACAGTTTAAATAGAATGCAGAGCTGTATAAACAGGCTAAAATGCAGTCGCTAAGCAGTAAATAATCAAAAGCCAGAAAAATACTTAAATCGGTTATAGCAAATACAGTTATAACAAATGCTCTGAAATATACTGTATATTTCCAAAATGTTTGAGAAGGACAGTCAGAACACAAGAAGGTTCAGGCGAAAGAGGAAAAAAAAAAAGTTTTGTTTTACTTTTTGAAAGGGAAAAAGGAGGAACAGAAGGCCTTATCAAATGTGTTCTCTGTATTAAGCAGAATGAGCTAATGACACTAGACTGGGAGGTGTGTCACAGTAGGGGCGGGCAACTGCAAAGCCACCAAGTATAAGAGCAAGACACCAACAGGGAGGGAGGGTGGGACACAATAGCCTACAAGACAGCAAGCACTACAGAGACAAATGAAAGTTTTTAAACAGATAAGGATTTGTGAAGATACTGAATAGACAAAGTGCTTTATATATATTAAATTGTAAAAACAGTAATCTGTAAAAATAATCAAAAAAATCAAGATACTTATATTTTGTAGCTCAGTTGCAGTCAACAACTTCTCTAGTCTGCACTGTGTGCAAAGACAGAAACTTCTTTTTTTTTTTTTTTTTTTTACAAGAACACAAAAGAACCAGCCCCCACTAGCCAAGAGATAATTACACAGAGGAAATGTTTCAGTTTACACAATAGCCTACAAGACAGCAAGCACTACAGAGACAAATGAAAGTTTTTAAACAGATAAGGATTTGTGAAGATACTGAATAGACAAAGTGCTTTATATATATTAAATTGTAAAAACAGTAATCTGTAAAAATAATCAAAAAAAATCAAGATACTTATATTTTGTAGCTCAGTTGCAGTCAACAACTTCTCTAGTCTGCACTGTGTGCAAAGACAGAAACTTCTTTTTTTTTTTTTTTACAAGAACACAAAAGAACCAGCCCCCACTAGCCAAGAGATAATTACACAGAGGAAATGTTTCAGTTTACACAATAGCCTACAAGACAGCAAGCACTACAGAGACAAATGAAAGTTTTTAAACAGATAAGGATTTGTGAAGATACTGAATAGACAAAGTGCTTTATATATATTAAATTGTAAAAACAGTAATCTGTAAAAATAATAAAAAAAAATCAAGATACTTATATTTTGTAGCTCAGTTGCAGTCAACAACTTCTCTAGTCTGCACTGTGTGCAAAGACAGAAACTTCTTTTTTTTTTTTTTTACAAGAACACAAAAGAACCAGCCCCCACTAGCCAAGAGATAATTACACAGAGGAAATGTTTCAGTTTACACAGTAGCCTACAAGACAGCAAGCACTACAGAGACAAATGAAAGTTTTTAAACAGATAAGGATTTGTGAAGATACTGAATAGACAAAGTGCTTTATATATATTAAATTGTAAAAACAGTAATCTGTAAAAATAATCAAAAAAATCAAGATACTTATATTTTGTAGCTCAGTTGCAGTCAACAACTTCTCTAGTTTGCACTGTGTGCAAAGACAGAAACTTCTTCTTTTTTTTTTACAAGAACACAAAAGAACCAGCCCCCACTAGCCAAGAGATAATTACACAGAGGAAATGTTTCAGTTTACACAATAGCCTACAAGACAGCAAGCACTACAGAGACAAATGAAAGTTTTTAAACAGATAAGGATTTGTGAAGATACTGAATAGACAAAGTGCTTTATATATATTAAATTGTAAAAACAGTAATCTGTAAAAATAATCAAAAAAATCAAGATACTTATATTTTGTAGCTCAGTTGCAGTCAACAACTTCTCTAGTCTGCACTGTGTGCAAAGACAGAAACTTTTTTTTTTACAAGAACACAAAAGAACCAGCCCCCACTAGCCAAGAGATAATTACACAGAGGAAGTGTTTCAGTTTACACAATAGCTTACAAGACAGCAAGCACTACAGAGACAAATGAAAGTTTTTAAACAGATAAGGATTTGTGAAGATACTGAATAGACAAAGTCCTTTATATATATTAAATTGTAAAAACAGTAATCTGTAAAAATAATCAAAAAAAGAATCAAGATACTTATATTTTGTAGCTCAGTTGCAGTCAACAACTTCTCTAGTCTGCACTGTGTGCAAAGCCAGAAACTTTTTTTTTTTTTTTTTTTTTACATGCTATAAGTTCCATGGCTTTGTCCATAAGGCTGCTCAGGTTGAGAGGCCTATAGTTACTCTGGTCTGTAGAGGTGATACCCTTGTGTTAGGGGGTTACAGTAGCTCTTATCTAGGCAGCAGGCACAAACCCTGTGAGGTTGAACAGTTTAACTAGAGGCTCAGAAAGTGCAACATTTTCATGATGAAAATGCAGGCCGTTATGTTATCTGGTATACTTAGTCTTTTGTAGAGACTGATTGTTTTGTGGTGATTCCAGGAGAAATAAGTTTTCTGGGATGCTACGGTCAACAGTGTGGATTTACTTATTAACAAGAAATGGCTTTCAAAACCTTGTCCATTTTAATGTATGGCAGCGTGGAAATTGAAACTTTTCATGCTGATTCACAGCATGACAACATCCACTTTCTGCATTCAGGTTGGAATCATGTTTGTGTTGTCTTGCTGCACACTTGCAAGCCAGTACATTAACTTACATTGCAGTCAAGAGCAGACATTTTGAGAGGCATCTTTAAAATAAAACTCTTATATTACAGATGTTAGTTTGCTCATTGGCTATGCTTCTGTATAGATGTGATTTCTTTTGTTTTTGGCAGCTTTATTGCTCATTTTCTTTCGTTATGATTTACAAGTGATGTAAACTTTATTTTTTTCTTTTCCTTTGTTTTTATTTTTTTTTTTTAGTTTGCAACAGTGTGTTCACTTGTTGGTTAGGCTTAAAGAAAGACAGTTTGTTTTAGTAGCAAAATTATTTGTTTACTGTTGTAAATATAAGCTGGCATCTTCTTTTTTTCCTGTCAATCCAATGGTCAATTTATGAGAAGGTAACGTTTGTGTTTTATTCCATTTAACTTATATTTCTTGTCTTTCTGCTACAGACTGGTCCATTACAGTTTGCTTTTGTCACATTTTGTGTCACTTCATGTACTTTTATCAAATATTTTCCCAACTACACCTGATCTCTAATTAGAACCAAACAAAAATAGTAGTGCAAACCACCAATGTAACTTCGGTACCACCAATGAGCGAAACACTTCCAGTAGACACCGCTGAGATTCTTTAATCCAAAAGTTTAATCCACATAACGCCAAGACATACACTACAAACAGATAAAGACAAAACCACGATGAACGAATCTCATAGCACCAAAACAGCAAGACGCCAAAAGCAGTTTAGTGCTTTCAACCATAAAATACTGGTCTTCCTCAGAACTGCAAATGAAAACAGTCTACCCGTTTATAAAAACTTGTTGGCGCCAAAAATTGCATCTCGCCTTAAAGGCACATCCACATAATACACACATAACTATGTAATGTGGTGTATGATAATGCCTGCTTGTTTTGCACTCCAAAACTTGAGTGTATTAGTTTAAAATCACCCATAAAATTACAATGTAAAATAATCATATCGAGATTAGATATATTACAATATTAATATAAAATAACATTAATAAAAAATTGATAAAAAGTATTGCACAAACAATCATGAATGTAATAAAGTGAATATATATAAGATTGCATTTAGTTTTTGTTTCTTAGTAATAATATACTAAATGAGTTAACTAACTATCAACGTTGCAAACTAATCTATGTTAAAATTAGTATTAAAATCAATTACTAATTAATAAGGTAGTAGAGATATTAGTAGTCAAAATATAATATTTACAAAATGTTCTATTAGATCATATGTCGAACAGAAGGTGTCAGACAGAAAGTAAGTGTGTATGCACATAGTATTTAGAATATATACATAATCTGATCATAAAGCATATATAGTAAATGGTATGAATAATAAAATATGTATAAACCTTTTCTAAGAAATAATTACTATCAAGTGATAATTAACTAATAAATAGATCCAACACAATTAATATATGTTGAGCAACATGTTTGATCGATGTTATCTATTAGCAAAAACCCAATTGTTCAGCCTCATAGTAATTGTCGAATAGCAAGTATATAAACTATAATAATAAACTTTTGGTAGATATACTGTCATTCAGTCCAGGTGGGCTGGTGGCATCTAAATACAATTGCCACCAAGCCTCCCTATATGCAAGCAATCCTTTAATATCACCTCCCCTAGGATTGCTGACGATTTCTTCCAGTATTGCAAATTTAAATGTGTGTTCTACACCTGATAAATGAACGTGTCTATACAAAGCGTTAGTTGAATCCTTCACCCTAATACTATATAAGTGATTATAAATACGCTTTTTTAGACTCCGTTCAGTCCTCCCCACATAAAATGCCTCACAGGTGTCACATTTCGCTAGATATATAACTTGTTTAGTATTACAATTTCCTTTTTTACATGTGATCAAACTTTTGTGTCCATTATCAAGTAAAATTTTGTTGTCACAATACATAAATTTACAATAGTTGCAGAAACCACACTTTCTGCTACCTATATTACTACCATACTTCCTACTGTCTTTTGTGTGGTACTCTAATAACTTTTTCATGTTATTCCCCATCCTATATACAAATCTGGGTTTAGTACCCAAAATATTAACTAGCTGCTGATCACTACTTATCAAATACCAAAACTTAAAAATAATTTGTTTGATTTTATCAGTCCCAACATTATATGGTATAATACAAGCCCTTAAATAACTAGGTCCCACTCCATTATTATTCAAATTAAGAACAGTTTGAATGTCTCCTGAACCCAGTAGTGGTTTATACCTGGTACCCCACTGCTCTAAAATGTACGTCACAATCTCTTCCATCATGCTTTCAGGATACCCACGTTGTGAAAAATACTTTTTGATTTGTATTAATTCTTTTTCCATATCTACCATTCTTGCGGCTCTAATACATTGTCCTTTAAAGACATTGTATTTAACTTTGGGGGGGGGTGACAACTGGTGTAATCCAAATAATTATTGGAAAAAGTAGTTTTCCTGTAAATTCTGGATCTCACCTTCCCATCTTCGTGTGTTACCAGAGTGTCTAAGTATGGTAAACCAGTAGTGTCAATGGCATACGTAAACTTCAAGTAATTACTGCTGTTATTGATGAAATGTGACACCTGTGAGGCATTTTATTTGGGGAGGACTGAACGGAGTCTAAAAAAGCGTATTTATAATCACTTATATAGTATTAGGGTGAAGGATTCAACTAATGCTTTGTATAGACACGTTCATTTATCAGGTGTAGAACACACATTTAAATTTGCAATACTGGAAGAAATCGTCAGCAATCCTAGGGGAGGTGATATTAAAGGATTGCTTGCATATAGGGAGGCTTGGTGGCAATTGTATTTAGATGCCACCAGCCCATCTGGACTGAATGACAGTATATATACCAAAAGTTTATTATTATAGTTTATATACTTGCTATTCGACAATTACTATGAGGCTGAACAATTGGGTTTTTGCTAATAGATAACATCGATCAAACATGTTGCTCAACATATATTAATTGTGTTGGATCTATTTATTAGTTAATTATCACTTGATAGTAATTATTTCTTAGAAAAGGTTTATACATATTTTATTATTCATACCATTTACTATATATGCTTTATGATCAGATTATGTATATATTCTAAATACTATGTGCATACACACTTACTTTCTGTCTGACACCTTCTGTTCGACATATGATCTAATAGAACATTTTGTAAATATTATATTTTGACTACTAATATCTCTACTACCTTATTAATTAGTAATTGATTTTAATACTAATTTTAACATAGATTAGTTTGCAACGTTGATAGTTAGTTAACTCATTTAGTATATTATTGCTAAGAAACAAAAACTAAATGCAATCTTATATATATTCACTTTATTACATTCATGATTGTGCAATACTTTTTATCAATTTTTTATTAATGTTATTTTATATTAATATTGTAATATATCTAATCTCGATATGATTATTTTACATTGTAATTTTATGGGTGATTTTAAACTAATACACTCAAGTTTTGGAGTGCAAAACAAGCAGGCATTATCATACACCACATTACATAGTTATGTGTGTATTATGTGGATGTGCCTTTAAGGCGAGATGCAATTTTTGGCACCAACAAGTTTTTATAAACGGGTAGACTGTTTTCATTTGCAGTTCTGAGGAAGACCAGTATTTTATGGTTGAAAGCGCTAAACTGCTTTTGGCGTCTTACTGTTTTGGTGCTATGAGATTCGTTCATCGTGGTTTTGTCTTTATCTGTTTGTAGTGTATGTCTTGGCGTTATGTGGATTAAACTTTTGGATTAAAGACTCTCGGCGGTGTCTACTGGAAGTGTTTCGCTCATTGGTGGTACCGAAGTTACATTGGTGATCTCTAATTAGAATAAACAGTTCCTTCTGTACCCAGGAAACAAACCGCTTATTAACAATCTTTCTTTCTCTCTCTGTGTATGTGCGTGTGTGTATGTATGTGTGTGTATATATATATATATATATATATATATATATATATATATATATGCATTTTTTTTTTTTTTTTTGCAAAGCAACAGAGCAGATTCTATGTACATACAGAAGTAAAAAGAGCTTCTTCTAGACCTCTCTAATCAGACTGTGATCCCAGTTTACTTATTTGGGCTGGAAAAAAGCAACTATAACTCAGTGATCTGTTTATTTCACTTACTTGCAGCATTTTATTTCTGAAGCTGTCCCTGTTATCCTTATGTGGCTAGATATCCATACTGTCTACATTCTTTCATGTTCACTTTACCAGTTGTTCATTCCTGCAGCCAGTGTTATTAATTTAATATAGCTCCTTTGGATTTTATTAGATATTTAAAATGGTGTAGTTGTCAGATCAAACTCGATTAGCCAGTATGTGTGCATTTACTCAGTGTATCCATCCATCCATCCATCCATCCATCCATCCATCCATCCATCCATCCATCCATCCATCCACAGCCTCTTTTCCTATATTTGCACATTTGGTCAGGGTGTCACTTCAACAGCACTGGATGTGTCTTGGCTAATGTTTCAGTCTCAAATTAGGAATATTTACTGTGTCTCCTCATTCCATTTTAATATTCATAGTAAAATGTTTAGTTCATTTGCTAAGACATTTTCTCATAAAGGCTTTACAATCCTTCCTTTCTGTTTGTTCTGGTACTGCTGTAAACCTCAAGTTGTCTTTCCATGTTCAGCCAATTTCTGTGCTAATTTGTTCATATTTTAATTACTGTTCCACCATCTTTCTTTTATATCCTTTTCAGCAGTTTGCATAGAAATCATTTCTTTTGAATGCCAAGTTAAATCAGCTTAAATATCCTGCAGCTTTCTGTTATTGTTTCTATGTATTCCAACAGGAAACAATGTATCTTGAAAATCTGAGTTCATTTGGTCACTCTTTCCCCTATGGTGTGAAGAGTTTCCTCCTTTAGCTGACATTACCATCTGATTTTCCCATCTCTGTTCCACCACACTTTTTACAGATACTGTCCATTTTACTTCACTGTTTCTCTTTTCTGAACTTATGGATGTCACAGACACTTCAGTAGGCCTTCGCTGTTTTAAACTGTTCTCTGCCCAGAGCTCTGTTTTTAGTTTATACTACTGCTACATCTTGAAAACCGTGCACGTCTTTAAATTAATGTCCACTTGTTTCTAGTATGTAATATGCAGTCTGTAAACAGGTAATATAGTCGGTTTCTGTCTGTTTATATGTCTGTCTACCTTATCATAGAAAGAGTAATAGAATTGTGGTCTTACAGATTACCTCGTCAGTAATTTTCTGAAGTTTTGAATTGCAATACGCAGTCTCCAAACATTTCAAGAACATCTGTCATTATGCAATACATATCTGTATGGTTCCCCTCTGATGATGTAATGTAATATTTAGGAGAAATGCCAATACTTGAGGTGCATCAGTCTTACAAACTTACAAATAAAAATGGCCACAAATTGTAACCAGAGTCATTGTGGTACATTTTCATGCAGAGGGCATTAGAGACGCATATCCCAGCCTTCTACATGAAATGTAAACTTTTGTTGTGAGTTCTTCAGTGGTTAATTACAGAAAGCAAATGGAGGTAAGTGCTTTGTCCACGTACTATGCAAATTTAGTTTGTTTTTCAGCTGTTTTTAACAGTTTTAAACAGGAGTAGTATATAATGTATTTTAGTGTAACATTGCATTCAAGAGGCGCAGAGGTGGTGCAGTGGTTAGTGTTGTCGCCTCACAGCAAGAGATTCTCCCCTTCTATTCTCGGCTGGAGCGCCTTCTGTGTGGAGTCTGCATGCCCTCCTCATAGTCGAGTGACATTTAAAGACATGCAGGTAGGTGCGTGCGTGAATGGGTGTGCCTTTTTTGAAGGTTGGGCATCGGGCTGGCAACTCGGCACTGTAAAAATCTACTGCCAATCATTAGCGGACCAGAGTTCTGCTGTGGCGAACCCTAACCAGGAAAAGCCGAAAGACATTACTAGTTAACATTGCATTCAATGCTTTGTGCAGAGTATTTTAAGTACAGTATTTCCAGATTGCTTTTTAGCCTCTTTAAATGAAAATGCCATGCTCACTGAAGAAAATCTTCCATAGAAAAGGCACCAGATCTGCTTACTCATCATTTTTTGAATCAGTGAATTTATTTGTCAGATATTAATATATAACATAACATGGCTTTCAAAGCCTTGCAGTCTTATTGGGGGGGTGGGTTACACATCTTTATTGAATTATCACTTGTGACGTAGGCAAATTTGCTTGTGTATAAAAGTAATCGGACTGTATTAACAAGTTCACATTTACAAACATTATACTTCACATATATTGCTATGTATCATATAATCTAAGCAACATTACATAAATTATTCAATCCATGTCTTTTTTAACAAGAAATATCTTTATTAAATCTTCACTTACAACGTAGGCAATCATACATTTCTATAAATGAAAGCAAACCACACCAATACAATCTTAGTTGCAAGTATTTTACATCACAAACCATTCTGACACACTCCCAGTTGCAAACATTATACATCTCACTTATAATCTATCCAATCACTTTCAGTCAAACATTACATAGCTCATTTAAGTCCTTTCTCCTTTTAAACCTCATTCCTCCCCTGCATGTATTGTTCTCACAATTCCCATTTTTTCCTTTGTATTTTGCTCATGCCCTTTTCTAAAGATCTCAATTCCAGTTGTGTTGTCTCTGTTACTATATTCACTACTTCTAGTATAGCTGGTTTAGATTCTGATTTCCATTTTCTAGTAATTACTTTTTTGGAAGTCAGGAAGGCCTTACCCATGTGTAGGCTGTTAGATTCTGTATCATAGCTCAGAAGTCATCTCCCTCCTCACACAAATCTGCCCACCCAGCATTTCCAACAGTGCATCCCACAGGGAATCCCTAAAGTCCACTAATTCACTGCACTCCCAGAAAATATGTTCCCAATTGCCTCTTTATTCCCCTTTACACCTCCAACATTTGGTGTCTACCCAAGGAAAAATTCTCTGGAGTCTACTTGGTGTAGCAAAAGTCCTAAATCTTCTAGATTTTGTTGCATAATTGGGAGACATACATATATCTTCACATTGTTTCTTTGTGAATTGCTTATCTCACTTCTCTTATCAGTCCTTTGTAACCTCCTCTGATTGATTCTTATAATTATCATGCAGTATTTTATGTGCTGTACTAATTATTCCTTTTTTTTAATGGCAGCTTCTGTTCTAGATTCTACTAATAACTCCACCAGTGCTGGTCCTTTCATTTAGGACCCCCTATTTCTTTCTCTGTGCCTGTACTCTGATAACAATCCTTACTAGGGAAGGCAATCTCTAACCTGCAGTCCAAATAAGTTCTTGGTGTCTTCCCATTCTGTCATTTGTCCCTCTCTAGTTATTTGCTTCCAATACCTTGGTTCCTTTGCTAATTTTCTCCAATAAATTCTAGCCCCGTATTGTCTATATCCCTAATTTCATTCATCCATATCGGTAGACTCTCCTTCATTCCTCTTCATTCCTCTGTTGGCTTAGGTCTTAGGATACTTTCTGATACATTATAGGTATAATATTCTGTATGATTATTGTTATTCTCCCTAAAGACCTGCATCCAAAATCTCAGTCTCTCCTTGTTTCTTGAACTTCCCCCTGTTTGATTATCATCATCCCTTTCCTCTTTGAATTATAGATGTAATGTGGTCCTATCTCACCTACATTCATTACTGATGGGCTCGGAGCCGAGAATTGGCTCCAACTCGGCCGATAGTTTCTAATTGGCTGGGCTAACCTGGTATCCCAAGATGCACCATGCCCAAACCCCAGATCTCGTTTGCCGCTTGTTGAGTTAGGACGTGGTCTCAAGCTTGGCTGTGGCTAAGTACCCTATTTAAACTATTTTCATAGTTTTCTTCTGTTTAACTTTCAGACCAAAAGCTATTTTCATAGCTACGTTGTGTATATCTTGTGTGTGAATGCTATATATTGTGGTTTAGACAAGTTATAGTTTTGTGGTATCCTTGTGTTTGGTGGGCTAGACCCGTTTAAGTTAGAGGGCCTTGCCCTCTCCTGTCTCTGTTACCTTTGTTTGTGTGTTGGGGCGTTTAAGTTAGAGTCCCTTTCTCCCTGCCTGCCCTTCTCTTGTGTTTGTGTGTTGGCTGTGTTTACTATATCGGGTAAGGACCATAAACCTTCTGGCTTCAAGAAGTGCACCAAATGCTCTTACAAGATGTCTTTGACGGATGGCCATGCCATCTGCGTGTATTGTTTGGGCGCCATACATTTGCAAGAATCATGTAGCGTGTGTCACTCTTTTAGTTCCAGAGTCTTGCAAGAGAGAAAAAACAAATTGATTCTCAAGGGCCTTGTAAAACCTGCCCTTGAAGAAGCTTTGCAATCTTCTTCCCCTAGTGGAAAATCTAAGCCTAAATCAAAAAAGAGGTCTTCGGCTCCGTCTAGTCCTTCGGAGCCATCTGAGAAGAGATTGAAGACAGTTTCACCTTCCTTGGCTCCATTGGCCTCGGAGCCGCAGGACAGTATTTCTGTGTTGGAGTCGACTCCCTCGGCTCCATTGGTGTCGGCACCACAGGAGGTTTCTGCGGTACTGGAGCCGGCATGGGTTCCGATTCTCCTGGAGCCGATTCGGAGCCGTTCTCCTAGTCTTATGCTGGATCCTTTGGAAAAGATTTCTTGACCCTCTTCTGTGTCCTCCAAGTCTTCCAGGTTGTCTGATTCGGATGTGGATAGGGTGGTACAGAGGCTCCTCCAGTCGCCGGTGTTGACTAAATTATTTTCGGCTCCGACCCAGTCTGCTCCGGAGCCTGCCCTCTTGTCGGTTCTGATTATTCCTCCTCCGAGCACCTCTGTGTCGTCGGAGCCGGAGTGCACTGCCTCGAGTGAGGACCTTGGGTCGGCCCCGATACCCCGTTGGGCTTTTCGGTTCCAACCTTCTCGGTTCCATCTTCTGGTTTCGGTACTCTGGTTTCCTCCGTCGGACCCGAGGGGGATACATCGGGACTCCAAACCTCGGCTCCGAGTTTCCCTCTTGGTGCATCGGCTAGGGGAACCCCGACTCCGATTATGGTTTCGGAGACGGGTAGGTCCTCGGATTGTGGTGGACCCACCTTCGAGGCCATGAGAAGCACACTGGCCAGGTCCTTAGTGACATCACTCGAGTCAGCCACTCCTTCCCAGGACACCCTGGCTAGAGCCTCTGATGCCCCCTATCAGTGGACAGCGGGGCTCCAAGGCCTGAGGATGCCCCCATGCGTGGTCTCCAGCTTTCTGAGGGCCCTTCAGAGTCCTTGGCTGAGGAGCCTCCCAGAAAGAAATTGTGCAAGAGGAAGCACATAGACTCCCCGGATGAGTCAGTCTCCTCAGATACCGACCTCGATGATGCAGAGGGGTCCCCTAAATCGTCCTCCGATGATGTCTCATTCTCTGACATCCTGGAGATTTCTCATTCTCTGACATCCTGGAGATTTTGAGGCAGAGAGGCGATTGGCCTTCCAAAACCCCCTCTGAGGAGGAGTTGGTCTTCCTCAAGGCCTTTGGAGCCCGACCTTCCGCCTCCTGGGTGTCTCCACCCTTCGACAAATTGTTGGACCTTATTTGTCAAAGAGTGTGGGAACACCTGACTTCGTGGAACCGGTACCCAGCTGCCCTAACAAGTTTCTGTATGCACCCCCAGGAAAAGAGTTCTTAACTAAAGGAGTTCCTGTAGATGCCATGGTGGTGGTGTCTGCTACTCAGCAAGAAGTTGCAGAGGCTTCTGCTTCCGTTCATCCTCCTAACAAGGAGTCCAGGAGTATGGATCGGTATGGGAAGCGTACCCTGTCTTCAGCGACCTTTACCCTGTGGTCATTGAACTACCTTTGTCACTTTACTCTACTCCAAAGGGATCTCGTCAAAGAATTGGGAAATACCCTATTGGGTAACTTGCCTGAGGCGGTGAATCAGACTGTCAACTCCCAGTTGTCTACCCTTTCCTCTGTTGTCAACTCGTCCATGAAGCTCATATCCTATGCGGCTGAGGGGGCGGGTAGGGCAGCTAGCTCGGGCGTAGCCCTCAGGAGGCAAGCCTGGATGCGCCTGTGTCACTTTGCGGAGGCCTTCAAGTCTTCCTTCATGGATGCTCCCTTCGATGGGTCCTCACTCTTTGGACCTAAAGTGAAAGACACCCTCACCAGATGTGAGCAGGAGGGTAAGACTTTGTCTGCCGTAGGGGTCCATTTTTCGCTTCCCTCTAGGCCTTATCCCAAGGCACAGAGGGGGGAGGGAAGATGTGGTTCAAGAAGTCTCAGAAGTCTTTCCCTGCCAATCACGGTGACCCCCCCTCCAGGGGCAGAGGAGGGGGGAATTACTCTGGAAGGCGTCGCCCTAGGGGCGGGGGAGGCCCCCGCAACTCAGGAGACCATGAATCCTTTTGTGGATCCTCCTACCAGTGTCCCTGAGGGACTGCCCGACTGTGGTACTCTGGAGCCGGTCGGGAGCTGTTTTTTGAGGCACCCTCAAGCCTGGGATAGCATCACTCAGGATCGATGGGTGCTCCAAATAATTACCGGAGGTTACACCATTCCCTTTATCATGTTCCCTCCCTCATCCAAGAAAATCCCAGACGTTCCACCCAGTCAAAGCGATCAAGCAGTGCTAGAGGTCTCAAAGCTGCTGGAAAAAGGAGTCATCCAACCAGTCCCCTCAGACCAGATCGAATCAAGAACTTACTCAAGATTATTTTTGGTGCCGAAAAGAACAGGGGACCTGAGACCCATCCTGGATCTCAGCCTTGTAAACCACTTTGTCCTGAAGTCCAAGTTCCGAATGGTCACTCTTCAGTCCATTTTTCCATTATTGGAAAAAGGAGTATGGATGTGCTCCATCGACCTCAAGGATGCCTACTACCACATCATGATAAACAAGGCATCCAGGAGTCACCTACGTTTCCGGCTAGGAGCCAGCCATTTCCAGTTTCGTGCTCTGCCCTTTGGTTTCACCACAGCCCCCAGGGTGTTTACCAAATGTTTAGCAGTGGTGACAGCTCACTTGAGACGTCAGGGATTCCAGGTGTTTCCATATTTGGACGACTGGCTTCTCTCCACTCCCACCAGGCATCTACTCATTCGAGCAACAAAGGCTACCATCACATTGGACCTATACCTAGGGATTACCTTCAACTGGGAAAAATCTGTCTTGCGGCCATCACAGAGTGTTGCATTTATCAGCGCAGAGCTAGACTCCGTCCAAATGAGGGCCTTTCTTCCAACAGAAAGAATAAAAGTGCTACAGGTTCAAGTTTTGGCCTTACTACCCCTCAAGAAAGTCCAGGCCAGACTTGTTCTTCAACTACTAGGATCAATGGCGGCTACCATCATGCTAGTACCGCTAGCCAGGCTACATATGCGGAGCCTCCAGTGGCTTCTGTCGGTCCAGTGGTCCTTTCAGGAATTCCCTCTGTCTCGTCCGATTCTTATCACGGAACAATGCTGACAGGGCCTACATTGGTGGCTTCATTCACCCAATCTGGACAAAGGGAGCCCCCTGACCCCCCTGTCTCCTACCGCCACAGTGACCACGGATGCTTCCCAGATAGGGTGGGGGGCATTATCTGGGCAGAATGGTCCAAGGCACTTGGCAGGACCACGAGGTACACTTGCACATCAATGTCCTAGGGATGAGGGCAGTGCTACTAGCGTTGCAAGCACTTCAGAGCTCTCTTCCCAAGGGAACGATTGCTATTCTTTCCGACAGCTTGTCAGTCGTGTGGTACCTGAACAAGCAGGGAGGAACCAAGTCCTATCCCCTCTGCAGAGAGGCCATGAAAGTGTGGAACTGGGCGGTGTCTTCCCAACGTTTTCTAGTGGCAACGCACATTCCGGGGAAGTCCAATGTAATAGCAGACAGGCTAAGCAGAGCTATTCTGATGCCTCACGAGTGGTCCCTGAATGACCGAGTTGCAACTCAGATCTTCTCCAGGTGGGGTCAGCCTTGCTGCGATCTGTTTGCCAGTCCCCTCAATGCCAAGTGCAGCAGGTACTTCACTCTGATCCCCCCTCAGCGGGAGTCACCCAGGGACGCTCTAGTCCACGATTGGCTCCCCGGTCTGCTTTATGCCTTTCCTCCGTTTCCTCTATTGTCGAGAGTGATTCAGAAGGCAACTTCTTTGGGAAGCAAGATGATTCTAATCACACCACACTGGCCCTGTCAAGTTTGGTTTCCTTTTCTTCGGAAGTACACAGCGGATGGCCCTTGGACCCTGGACCCAGCTCCAGACCTATTGACTCATCTGTCGGGGCAGTTCCATCCATCACTATGAACCCTCAGGTTGACAGCTTGGCTTCTCCACTTCCATCCTTAGTCAGACTACACTCTTTTTCGCCTGAGGTGGTACATAGGTTCATACTAGGCTATCTGCCCGAGGGCATTTGCAAGCCTAGCCCATCGTTTTGTGGCTTACGCCACCCCTTAAGTATGGGGAACTATACCCGTTATATTGCTGTGCCTCTGTCGAGCAGTGACACTGAGGTAATCCCTGGGGTATATCTGCGATCTCCCATCCATTGGTCAAGATTTCTCTTGAACAAGGCCAGCGAGGTGCTCTGCCTCACATGTACCGGGATTTTGTTCCACAGCATAGGGAGTCTTTGGGTGATGAATCTATCCCTCCAGCACGTCCTATTAATAGCCGTGTCGAGGTTTAAGTCTCCCGCCCTTGTGGCTCTGATGGATCTAGATTTTTTGAGGTGAAGTATATTCATCAAATCTGGGTTTGACATGGCCTTGTATGTTGGGCAGAGGTCACCTCTGAGCAGTGTTTAACTGAATAGAGCTGGAGTTCTTTCAGTCGGGCAGCATAGGACAGATTTTTGAGACCCTTTATCCTTTTGGTGAGGAACTTTTGTGGCCTCTCCAGCTGCTGCAAGTGTCGGGTCAGATACATTCCGAATGGGGCATTGTACTCAATCATTGGTCTGATGAGTGATGAGTAAAGGGAGACTATGACCTCCCTTGATCTAGATGAGAATCCCTTCATGATAAGGTGGGCAATGTAGAAGGTCCTCCTAACTACTTTAGCTACATGGGTGTCGAATGACAGACTACTATCAACCTGGGTCCCCAGGTCCCTGATAACTTCTTCTGTGCTCAGTGGATTGCCACCTATTTGGTAGCTAGGGGTAACCTTGTTTTTCCCAAGGGTATGACTATGCATTTTTGGCATTTAACTTTAGGCCGTGGCTCTGGCACCAGTTATCCGCTTCTGTGAGACCCTTCTGAAGGATATCTGTGTCAGATGTGTTTTCTACTATGGCCCAGTTTGCAGTCATCTGCAAACTTTGTCAGCCATAACCCTTCTGTGTTTGCTTGTACTTGGGAAAAGTAGATGCCAAACAAGAGTGGGCCCAGGACTGAGCGCTGTGGGACACCACTTGTGACAGGCTTTGAGTCTGACATGGCCCCGCAACTCTGACTCTGTGGGTTCTGTCACTCAGCCAGTTTGCAACCCATCTTGTGATGTATGGGTTAACATTTAAGCTGATGAGTTTTTCAATGATACCCGAGTGGGGTATTGTATCGAAGGCCTTAGCCAGATCGAGGTAGGCTGTATGGACTGCCTTTCCCTCATCAATGGCTTTGGTGACTGTTTCGAAGAAGTCAACCAAGTTTAAAAGGCATGATCTTCCTTTGACAAAGCCAAACTGGGTTGGATCCAAAGTCTGCAAATTCCCAATGTCTTTATTTATGAGGTCCATTATGATCCTCTTCATGGCTTTGCAGATAAGGCTTGTCAAGCTAATGGGCCGGTAATTTCCAGGGTCGGTGGAGGCACCGCCTTTGTGAAGTGGGACCACAGTTGCAGTGCGCCACTCCTGGGCACGTATCCAGAGGTAAGACTTTGATTAAACAGCTGTCCTAGCTGTGGGTTTAATTCCTCATTGAGTTCGTGGAGCACACAGCCGGGGACACCATCAGGTCCCATGGATGCTGTGTTTTTGCTTTGGAGAGAGCAGTTCTCACTTGGGCGCTGGAGCTGTTTGAGGTGCTGCAATCGTTTGGTATAGATATCTCTCCTTTTGGAGAGGGGAGAAGTTTGCACTGAACCTGTCAGCCAGTATGTTGGCAATGTCTGTAGGATCAGTAATCTTCACATCATTTTGAACTAGTTCTGAGCATATCTGGGAGTTTCCTCCCAGGTTACTAACATAGCTAAAGAAGGCCTTATGATTGTCTTTTGAGTCTTTAGCTATTTTTCTCTCAATTTGCTTTGGATGATTTTATGAGGGCTCTTAGTTTTTTACTTATAGTGATCAAGGGTGTCTTACCTTTTAAGGATTTTGCTCTATCTTGTAGTAGCTTCCTCCTTTTGTTGTAGAGTTTGTTTATGGCTGGGGTCCACCAGACTGGACGCTTGCCTTTGGTACAAAGAGTCTTTGTTTTGCTTGGGATTGCCTTATCCATGCAGTCCTGCAGGTGCTGGTAGAAGGCATTTGTAAGTGATTCAGCGGCTTGTGTACTGTTTTCCGCCAGCTCAGGGGCCTTAAAGGAGACCACACTAGTCTTTAGAAGTGTGAATTCGGGTGTTGAGAAGTTCTTTACTGGGGTCTTTTTATTTCAGGTGGGGTGGTATGAGAACCCCCAGCGAGATTAGTTTGTGATCTGATCTCACCAGTGAGGGCTGTACTTCTGGTGTTGAACATTGTGCTCCCATGTTCGTGATGATGAGATCAAGTATGTTATCTCCTCTTGTGGGATGGTGACTAGTTGTTCCATGGCATTTGAGTTTATGAATTCCAGGAACTTTTGGGCTAGGGTGTTTGGGCTTGAGTAGTGTTCCCAGTCTATATTAGGGTAATTGAAGTCACCTAGTATGATGGTGTTTGGTGATACATTTATCCCCTCTAGTGTTTTCAGGAAGGCCATGTGAGGTTCCTGAGTTTGTGAGGGTGGCCTGTAACATGCTACAATTTGCAGAGCAGTCTTGCCTATGGTTAATTGCACCTGGATGGTCTCCGATGCATCATGCGTTGCCACCAGTCTTGAGGTGTGGGTGTCCTTGATGAATATGGATACCCCTCCTTTCTTGGTATTGTCTGGATTTGGGGCGAACGCATGATATGAGGTAAAACCTGACAGCTGGGGTGCTCTCAGGAGCCTTGAACCAGGTTTCTGTCACAGCACAGACATCGATGTTCTCCATACTGAGAAGGGCCTCGAGCGTGCATTTTGAGATTTAGACTTCTGGCATTGAGCAGCATTACCCTTAGTTTTTCCTTTTTGTGTTCTAGGGTGGTAGGTTTAGAATTTGAGCCTTGCCTAAAAAGGCACTATGGGGTGGCAAGAGCCTTTGCCAATATCCGAATCCCAGGGTGACAGGTGCAAGCCGTCCCTTGCGGCAGCGTGGCTTGTCCAGCATGTCATCCCGCAGACAGACACTGGATCCCCTTTGAATGACACCAGAGTTTAAGCCAATTGTTAAAGCTGATCATCTTATCTCTGTATTGTGGCATCATTCTTGGTGAAGGTAGGATACTGCTCAAGGTCAGGGTCATACCTGCCTGGGCTACATAATCAGAGGGCTCCTCAATGTCTCTTTTCATGTAGTCCAAGGAAGTACGTCTCAGGTCGTTTACACCAGCGTGGACAATGACTGAGTCATATTTGTACCTGCTGTTGAGAGACCTGTGTGCTTGCGTTATGTGGCGGATTCTAGCCCGCGACAGGCAGCTTACTGTGACCTTCTCCTTACTCAGTCTGGTGAGCGGGACGCCAGTGTGCCTGACTATGGAGTCACCAATGACTAGTGTGTCTGGCATTGTGTTTGGCCTTAAGGGCTGTGACTGTTTGACACTCTGACTGTGAGGTCTATGTGTTGCAGGTGTTGTGTTCTGAGGTGGTGGTTGTTTGGGTGTCTGCTTTGGTGGCCTCTGCTGTTTTGGTAGATTTTTGATCAGAGCCTCCGAGTATGTCTTTGTGTGTTTATGTGTATGATTTGAGGTTGTAATGGTACTATGTGAGACTGGGTCTATAGTGTGTGTGGTAACCTTCTCCTCCTGACTGGTCTTGCCAGTCCTATGTTGAGAGAGCTCAGCCTCCAGTTTGGCGTATAGTTGCATCTCGCATGTATTTGTGTTTTGTGGGAGGAGGAGAGGGTTGTCTGTGTACATGAGGCAATTGTAGCATTGCCTCAATATTCCCAGGTTCACCAGCTGAGCAGGAGAGGACACTAGCAACTGATCCTCAACATGCTAGAAGGATAGACAAAAAGTTTAAAAGAATCCTGGGGACGTGGGTGACCGAGAAATGGAGAGTTGCCTTTTTGGGGTACTATCTATGACAAGAGTGCCGTATCAAGGTAATAAGTACTGTAGGAGCAAGTGCTAGGTTTAACAGATAGAGAATGGTCTACTTGGAGTCAAGTAGAGATGATCTTTTAGTTATAGGATGCTGATTTGATCAGTAGTATAGTTCGAGGAAGGTAGTTTTAAGGAAAATTTGAAGAGTGGACTTTAGGTAGCCCAAATAGTTTAAACCTGCTTAACGCGCTGCCCTAGTGTGCAACAGTGGCAGCTCCAAGACTAAATCGCGCTAAAGCGTGCTTTATAGCAGGGGGCTGGAAAAGACAGGAAATGACCCAAAATGGCCAATAAACTACAAGTTACTGCTTTAAACCACTCCTCTGAGGACAAACAGGCAGCTCAGTACTCCCTACTCCCACTAGTGAGTAAAGAAACTACCCCTTGACCAAACAAGGAAAATGGAGAAAACAGGAACCAAGACAAAGCCCAGGGATCAGCAAAATCTGATCACTGGAACAAACTATTAGAAAAGTATGGAAAACAAGAGTATTTTTTGTTTTTTCAAGTTTTTTCAGAAAGGCAGAAAATACAATAAATGCTGTGTTTTTCGACTAAATGCTATCAAAAGCTAGTACACTTGAGTGTATTAGCCTGTTGTTTAACTTTTAAGCAAAACTTAAACAAGTAAGTGCAATAAACAATTCAAGCTATTAAAAACAGTAAAAATATGTAATAGCAGAATAAAACAGGCAGAAATAGCAATCGAAAGGCTTAAAAAGTCGAAAATGCAGAAACTTAAAATCTGGAAAGTTTGTCTTTTCTGGTCTCTGCTGCTCTAGGAACTCTGCTGGACACCACGAGGAGCTGTGCTGAGTTCTCTATAGCCAGAAAAGCCCGCCAAAGCGTGCTTTATAGCAGGGGGCTGGAAAAGACAGGAAATGACCCAAAATGGCCAATAAACTACAAGTTACTGCTTTAAACCACTCCTCTGAGGACAAACAGGCAGCTCAGTACTCCCTACTCCCACTAGTGAGTAAAGAAACTACCCCTTGACCAAACAAGGAAAATGGAGAAAACAGGAACCAAGACAAAGCCCAGGGATCAGCAAAATCTGATCACTGGAACAAACTATTAGAAAAGTATGGAAAACAAGAGTATTTTTTTTGTTTTTTTTCAAGTTTTTTTCAAGTTTTTTCTTCCTCCCTCAAGTCATCCACTAGAAAGATATACTCTAGCAAATGGAGGAGATTTGCTATTTGAGCTCAAGCACATAATCTAGACCCCTTCACAGCCCCCTTGTCGGCGGTCTTGGACTTTTTGGCTATACTCTTCAGACAGGGTTCCGCTCCCTCTACCATTAAGGTATACCTGGCGGCCATTTCTAATTTCCACGTTTCATATGAACCTTCCCTTATGGGCCATAAACTTTGTAAAGCCTTCCTGAAAGGAGCCTGGTTACTTCGTCCCCCAGTAGCACAACCAGTCTTGCCATGGGATTTAAACTTGGTGCTTCGAACCATAACTTCTGCTCCCTTTGAGCCGGCTGCCACTTGTGAATTAAAATATTTGTCTTGGAAGACAGCTTTTCTGGTCGCCATTACTTCAGCCAGGAGGGTATCGGAGCTTCAAGCCCTTTCCATTAAAAGCCCCTATTTGATCTTCCATAAGGATAGGGTTTCCTTGAGACTCAACCCTTCCTTCCTTCCTAAGGTATCTTCCACCTTTTATCTTCATCAATCCATTGAGTTGCCAGTTTTCTTTCCAAAATTTTCAAACAAAGCGGAATTCAAATTTCACCAGCTGGATGTACATAGACAGCTAAGGTTTTATTTGCATAGGACGAAACTCCACAGGAAATTGGATCAATTGTTTGTGTCCTTTTCAGAGAACAAGAAGGGTAGCCCTGTAACTAAGAGTACTATTGCTAGGTGGATTATGGACTGTATTTCTTTTATTTATGAATCAGCAGGAAGAGTTTTACCTTTCCCGGTTAAGGCTCATTCTACCAGGGCTATGGCTGCCTCAGTAGCTTATCATGCTAGGCTCTCTGTGGATGACATCTGTGCTGCGGCCACCTGGACCTCTCCGCACACCTTTATTTCTCATTATAAGCTGGACGTGGTGTCTAGAGGCCGGGCTTCCTCTGGTTCCACGGTGCTCAGGAGTATTTTTCCGTGAGCCTCCCAGGATATAGGTGCTAGGGACGCTGTCCCGTCAGTAATGAATGTAGGCGAGATAGGACCACATTACATCAATTAGTTATGTACTTACCATAACGATAGATGTATGTGGTCCATCTCACCTACATTCTTACGTACTCACCCACCTTCCCCCTTCCTGGTGGACTTGGAGGAAATTACGTTCTTAGACCCTTCTGATGATGTTATTTTTTCTCTCTTCTTGCTTGTGTTATTTTCTGTGAGGTTGTGTATGTAACACTTATATGGTTGACAAACAAGATCTGGGGTTTGGGCGTGGTGCATCTTGGGATACCGGGTTAGCCCTGCCAATTAGAGACTTCGTGCTAGTAACTATCGGCCGAGTCAGAGCCTATTCTCTGCTCCGAGCCCGTCAATAATGAATGTAGGCGAGATGGACCACATACATCTATCGTTATGGTAAGTACATAACTGTTTTCTGCTAGTGCTATGTACAGGAGCCTTAACTGTGTAGTTCTGAAATACCCCTTCAAATCGGGTAATCCCAATCCGTCCTGTTCTACTGGAAGAATCATCTTATCCCACTTGACTCTTGCCATCTTCCCCTCCCAGATAAAGCCCTTCAGCTCTTTATTAATTGCTCACCACAACTTCTCCTCTGGTTGATAAAAATATGCCTGACCTGTGCATAAGATTAATAGGACTAGAACATTTAACTGCTTGTATCTTACTATCCATATCCATATAACAGCTTCCATTTTCTGTTTTTGTATTATCTTTTGTTTAGTATATTCCCACATATCCTTAGCTGCCATATCAGAATCATTTTAATCCATATTCCTAAATACTTCATTTTATCATGTCCCCTTAAATATGGATATTATTGAACCAATTCATATGTAGATACATAATTTACCACTATTGCTTTTTGTTTAGCTTAATTAATTTTGTATCCCAAAAAGATTTGAAACTGTCACAAAGTGTTCCACAACATTGTAATGTCTGTTTCTGGATGTTCTTCGTCTTCCCTTGCTGCAGTCCTGACTATTGGGTATAGTCCGCGTCCCAGTCGGCCCGAATACCAGAGTATAAGGCTGACGTCGGTCATGGCGCCTTAGACTGACGTCAGCACGTCAGGGTACTAATGCGCATGACCGACGTCATTTCCTCAGTCTTTTTTGCCGCATGGTCCGATGCAGAAGCAATTTTGCGAGTGCAGGTTGGCGTTCTGAGATTTTCCGAAACCGGAGTTTCAGACCGAAATCAGAGTTGGCTAAGTACCCGTTAGAACATTTTGGTTTTTCTTGGCTCAGTATTTAACCGGATGTCAGAAAAAGTGAATAACTGTATTTCTTGTGGGAAACAGATACCGCATAGGGATTATCATACGTTGTGTATACCTTGTTTAGGGCCTGAGCACGACGTTGTTGGTTGCCGCTCTTGTGCTAGATTTAACAAGCGCACTATTAAGAGGAGGCTTGATTGTGCTAGGTTAGTGTTTGGGAAGCGTTGTAATTATAATATGCCGTCGGATGCTCCGGCTGCTTCATCCAAGAAGCGCAAGGACAAAACAGTGAAGCCTAGGGTGAGGAACCGGCAGTCCCGGACGCCGGTCCTTTAGAAGGCTCAGGGAGCCAGAGGTTTTGCCAGGAGTTTCTATGGAGTCTCAGGCAGATACTTTACTGTTACAGGATGTGCCCTCTCAGGAGGTAGGCCTAGCTGAGGGGGCTTCTCAGGTAACTGTTCTTCCCTCTCTTCCCAAGGTAGTTAGGCCTCTCCTTCTGTTGCCAAAGCTTCTTTTAGAGGTAGGCCAAGTTCAGCTTCTGTGGGGCTTCTCCTAGCATTTCGGCTCTGTGCCTAAGAAACATATGCTTAAAATGGCAGAAGATTTGATTACTCTGATTAGAGGTTCTATGCCCCCACCTGATAAGAGGCCTAGGGTGGAACAGGAGTTTGATAATTTTGAACAGTGTTCACAGGCTTCAGAGTCTTCTGTGGAAGACTTGCAAGAGTTTCCTACTTATTCTGATTCTGATGTGGATGATTCCACTCCTTCAGCTTCTCCTCCTGAGGATTTTTCATTTTCAGAGACTCTTCACTCCATGAGGGAGCACTTTAAATGGGAAGGCCAAGATTACTCTGACTCCAGAAAAGGCTTAGGGAATTCTTGTTTTGCCCCAGCATAGGCCCTTAGCTATTCCTCCTGTGTTGAATGTTGTGGAGGATGTTTTTGCAGAGGCTTCTCTGAACCCTGATTCCTTGCCTCCTGCTCCTGTTAAGCCTGATAGGTATTATAGGGTGCCCGAAGCTCATAAGTATTTGTTTAAGAGTCCTAGGGCGGACCCAGAAACTGTTTCTCAGGGGCCTAAAGGTGTTAAAGCTTCTGTGGTTAAAAATCCTGTACCCTCTGATAAAGAGGCAAGGGCTTTGGATAGGTGGGGTAAGAAAGTATATACTTCTTCCACTCTAGCCATGAGGGCTTGAATTGTCAGTTTCATATGCTGAAATATCAGAATTATCTCCTTTCACAATTGAAATCTAAGGTGGATGCTTTGGCGGAAGGTATTGAGTGTAAAGAATTGCTGGATTTGGTTCATGTGTCTGAACAAGTGGGTAAGCATTCTTTGCAGTGTGGTTTTGATGCTGTTCAGGCCTCCTCGAGGGTGGCTGCTACTAGTTCTGTTCTTCGCAGACATGCCTGGTTGAAGGATCAGAATTTAGCTGAGCATGTTAAGACCAGGATTTTGGATGCTCCTTTACAGTCTGATGTGTTGTTTGGCCCGCCTGTGGAAGCAGTTTTAAAGAAAATGGAGGACAAAGCTAAGTCTATGCAGACTGTTAAAGATTTTTGCAGGTGCAGCCTCCAAGTTTAGTAGAAATTGGCCTGCTAAGGGGTGGACATATCCTGCTTATGGTTCCCAGTCTAGGGGTAGGGCTAGGCGTGGTAGGGGCAGGGCTCAAGGTTCGTTTAGGCCTAGATCAGACAGTTCACCTGCTCAGACTTCTGGTGAGGGCAGGGGTCAGTCCTTTCGTAAGCAGAACCAATGACCTGCCTTTTCAGCTGCCAGTGGACTCTCGTCTGGCAGCTCCTTTGGGAGGAAGATTGTCTCTTTTCAAAGAAAATTGGGATTTAATCACTCAAGACAGATGGGTGCTGGATATCATTCATCACGGTTACAGATTTTATTTCCACACAATGCCCCTTTCAAAGGCATGCCAGATGTTCCTCCTACACAAAGAAAAGAGGCTCACAAGCAAATTTCTCAGTTACTCCAGATAGGGGCCATTCAGCCAGTCCCTGTATCAGAAAGGGGCTTCGATTTTATTCTCGCCTGTTCCTAGTACCAAAGAAGGGGAACACGTGGAGACCAATTTTGGATTTATCTCTCCTCAACACTTACCTGGACATTCCCAAGTTCAAGATGTTGACGTTACAGCAACTGTTACCTCTGCTGGGCAAGGATCACTGGATGGTAACTTTGGATCTCAAGGAAGCTTACCTTCATGTGCCTATAAGGCTAAGTTGCAGAAAGTATCTGCGTTTCGAACTGGAGATTTTCATTATCAGTTCTCTGCATTGCCCTTTGGCTTATCTACTGCCCAGAGTATTCACAAAGGTTCTGGCTCCAGTGATAGCTTACTTCAGGCTTCAAGGCATTCAAATCTATCCTTACTTGGACGACTGCCTGATTCTGGCTCAAGAAAAGGTACACCTTCTACAGCATCTGGAATATGTCATAGCAGTGCTAAGATGCCTAGGGTATTCTGTGAACGAAATAAAGTCCAGTCTAGTACCCTCTCAAGACATGTGCTTTCTGGGTGTGAGACTGAATACAGCAGCCCAGATGGCCTTTTTAACCCCGGACAAACAAAAGAGTCTGTCACTTTACTTCCATCAACTATCTCATCAGTCCGTGCTGACTGCAAGGACAGTCCTTCAAGCATTAGGGTTCATGGCATCTTGTATTCTGGTGCTTCCCAATGCCAAACTGCATATGAGGAAGCTGCAATGGTATCTCAAAATGTATGGACACAGCACTGCCAAGATTTGGACACTGTCATTCAAATAATACCTTGCCTTCAAAAGGAATTCTTGTGGTGGGCTCAGGAATGTCACCTAAACAAGGGACTCTCTGTGACCCGGCCAGAGGCGAGTCAGATTTTAACGACAGATGCCTCGGACACTGCTTGGGAGCTCATCTAAATGGAAAGTGGATACAAGACAAGTGGCCTGCCAGACTACAGCATCTACATATCAACATGAAGGAGATGTTAGCAGTCCAGTTTGCATTGATGGCGTTCAAGGAGTTACTTCTTCCAGGGCAGGTGTTGATTCTGACAGACAACACAACTGTCATGTGGTACATCAACAAGCAAGGGGAACACATTCTTATCCTCTATGCAGGCAAGCAATGATTTTATGGGAGACTGCGTTAAGCCTGCAACTGACTCTTCAGGCAAGGTTTCTGCCAGGAGCACAGAACTCCCTAGCAGATGTATTAAGCAGACAAATCATGGATCCCCACGAGTGGAAACTGGATCTTCATGTATTTCAGAAATTGACAGTGTCCTGGGGAACTCCAGACATAGATCTGTTCGCTTCTCCACTAAACCACCAGCTGCCACAGTATTGCACAAAGGGGTTTCATCACACAGCTTGGAAAGTGGATGCTCTGTCTTTCAGTTGGAAAAACCTTCATGTCTATGCCTTTCCACCTCTACCTCTTCTTCCAAAGGTATTACTAAAGGTCAGACAAGACAGGCCAAGGATGATTTTGATAGCTCCAGATTGGCCTCGGCAACACTGGTACCCACTTCTAAGGAGTCTGGTAAAGAAGCCTCCATGGCCTTTACCTCTGATTCCTCATCTGTTATCTCAGAAGGACGGTCATCTGCTCAATGTCAAGCTTCAATCTCTTCATCTCACAGCTTGGCATATTCTGTGTTGAAGCACGGTAGGTCTCAGCTTCCTCAACAAGTTTTAAATGTGATTATGGAAGCTAGAAGGCCTAGTACTAGGAGAGTGTCAGAAAAATGGAAAAGATTTTTATTTTGGAGTACAGCAAAGAATTTGGAGATTTCAGAGCCTAATTTGAGTGTGGCTCTTCAATATCTTACTGAATTATTGGACAAAGGTTTGTCCTTCTCTTCCATAAAGATTCATGCTGCAGCGATTTCAGCTCACTATGATTGTGACCCACCTTTGTTTTCGCATCCTTTGTTCAAGCAGTTTCTTAGAGGGGCAAAGAATATAAGCCCCCACGTAGAGCTCCTACTCCTGCTTGGGATCTCAATTTTGTGTTGGAAAAACTTACTCTACAACCTTTTGAGCCTGCAGCTACTGCTGAATTGAAATATTTGTCATGGAAGACTGCTTTTCTGTTGGCTATTACTTCTGCAAGAAGGGTGTCTGAGTTGCAGGCCCTTATGGCAGTAGAGCCCTTTTGATTTTCCATAAGGACAGGGTATCATTACGCACTAATCCTTCCTTTATGCCTAAGGTGGTTTCTAGTGTGGCTTTAAACCAAACTATTCATTTGCCTACGTTTTTGCAGATCCTCAAAATAAAGGGGAAAAGATTTTGCACACTTTAGATGTACACAGGCAATTGCGTTATTATTTGAGCAGGACTAAAGATTTTAGGCAGTCTCAGCAGTTACTTGTTTCTTTTGCTTTGAGTTCACAGGGCAAGCCTGTGTCAAAACAAACTATTTCTAGGTGGATTGGCTTTTGCATTGCATTTTGTTATTCCCATCATGGCAAAGAGGTTCCAGCTGGGATTAGGCCTCATTCCACTAGGGCTACTGCCACTTCAACAGCATTTCTAAGGGGTGGCAACTAAGGATATTCTGGAAGCAGCTACTTGGAGTTCAGTGCATACTTTCTCTAGGCATTATCACCTGCCTATATACTCTAAGACTAGAGCTGGTTTTGCCACAGCTGTTTTACAAGGCATGTTGTCAGCTCCTGCTACCTTATAATTTGCCAGCCTCCCTTACCTCTGCTTTGGGATTCTACCCAATAGTCAGGACTGCAGCAAGGGAAGACGAAGAACATAGTACAGTTTTGTACCTACCATAAATGTAGATGTTCGAGGATTCCCTTGCTGCAGTCCAATTTACCTCCCTCCTTCCCCTCTGTGTTTCAGGGTGGTTGTGTAGGTGAGTTTACATGCTTATATTTTTTGTATATATATATATATTACTGTATATATTGTACATGTTTTTTGGTGCAGGTTGTTTTTGGGACTTGTCTTTTTGGGTCTTCTGACATCTGGGGCAAGAAAAGACTGAGGAAATGAGGCCGGTCATGCGCACTAGTACCCTGCCGTGCTGGCGTCAGTCTAAGCGCCATGACCGGCCAGCCTTATACTCTGGTATTCGGGCCGACTGGGACGCGGACTATACCCAATAGTCAGGACTGCAGCAAGGGAATCCTCGAACATCTACATTTATGGTAGGTACAAAACTGTACTTTTTGTCAGGTATAAAATTATATCATCTGCATATAGAGCCTGCTGTTCGTGACTACCATACCAATTATATCCTTGAATTTCTGAGTCCCTCATTTTCTTTGCCAGTGGTTGTAAATATATTGCAAATAACAAAGGGGAAAGAGGACACCCCTGTCTGATTCCTCTGCTCAAGCAGAGATTATCAGAGAGGACCTCACCCACTTTAATTTTCGCCTCCAGTCCCTCATATATCCTTCAAATCAACCTTATAATTTTTCTTGAAGTGTAAATGCTCCCATTTTTCTGCTTATACAGTCCCAGCTTACTCTGTCAAATGCTTTCTCTGCATCAAGACCCACCAACAAGAATGATATTTTCTTACATTCTTCTTTCCTCTGGGTCATCAGCGTTCTGTTAATGTTGTCGTATGTTTGCCTCCCATCCACAAAACCGCATTGAGCCATATCTATCAATTTTAGCATTACTTTTGTAATTCTTTTAGCTGTTGTAAACATGAACACTTTATAATCATAGTATGAAGCCTGATCTGATTGATCTTTACCGTCTTCAGGTATTACAACTACCACTGCTTTCTTCCAGGATGGTGATACTTATCCTCCTCTTAAAATACTGTTAAACAAAACCTTTCAGATCTTTATTAGTTTTTTCCCTCCTAGCTTCCAAATTCCCACAGGAATACCATCTATTCCTGGGGACTTAAGTAAGACCATGTGCTGGTTTTCAGGATGACACTGCCATCATCTGGGTTCAGGTTAGAGATGTGTGTTTATGTTGACATACTGAGCATGTGCAGATCAGTGTATTGACTTCAGCATGGTCCAGATCAAGGATGGATAGAAGTCATTCTCAAAAGTCACATTACTCAACTAAAAATGTTTTTTGTCTGTGGTGATTTCAGTGTTGTATTTCCACTGGCCAACAGTGAATTATTCTGTTGGTGTAAATGGGAAGTAGTTTTTGATAATAAAGTCATACTTTTTGTAAAGATGTCTTGAATTTTATTTCAACAGCATTGGTTCTCCTTTTGCTTTCAGTCTCACAGAAGGTGATTATGTTCTTTGTGGTTTGGAAATTAGACTAAATGCAAAGGACAATTTTTAGCAGCAGCTGTTTTAATCAAGATCAAAAACTGAAAAACAAGAATGATTTAGCTCAGTTTTGATAAAATCTGTTTAATTTTTGTTGAAACTGCATAATTGACTTTATCAAGAGCAAAATGCTGTACTTATTCCCTATAATCATCCTTTTTCTTGAAATCTGTAAAAATCAAATTTGGATGCTTCTACTTCTATGGTTGTAGAAGCAGTTTGTTTTAAATAAAGAAAACATTGCAAGTTGTTTCTCCTCTCTCATTTTAATGTTGTGTTGATTCCCCTTGCCCATAATTACAAAGCAAGAATAATTACGCTCTTATTGGTTCGATTGAATTTTTTATAATTAGGAGAATGTTCTATGCTAGATTCCCATGATCATTTTTTTTTTCTTTGAATTAAATAAAACTGATATTTGTTAGTGTTTCTTACTCTGCATGTCAAAGCAGTGCATTTTTAATCAAAATCAAAGTGCTGCATTTTGACTCGGTGTTCATTTTAAAATGCTATATGTTTCTTCCCCAAGATTATAAACTTCAAAATAAGAATGTCTGTTGCTGGCTTGGGTAATGGTAGTGGGAGATCTGATAGTTGAGATCCTATGTTGCTTCCCCACTTTCATTTTAAAATACTTTGTTGCTTTGCCATTATCGTAAATGGCAAAGAAAAATGTTTCAACTCAGCTGATGCGAAATCAGTTTCATTTTTCTGGTAATTCTTCATTGCATGTGAAAGCTGTGTAATTGGATTTTTTATGATGTTCATCGTGCATACAGCTGCAGTCATAACAGATGGGTTTTCCTGCCGTCAGGCGGGTCCTCGGTTGGCCGAATTCCAAAGTCTAGGTCCGTCGGTTGTCGCCGCTTCCCTGATGTCAGTGCGACAGGGTATAAAAGATCCAGCCGACGCCATTTTCTTCAGTCTTTCTTGCCACGCAGTGCCCGAAGCAGAAGCAGTTCGCAAGTGCCGGTCGGCCAGCTCCTGAGATTACGAATATTTTTCAACAGAAGTCTTCTTAAAAGCTTAATACCCCGTTGGGGAAACTTTTCTTGCCTCAGACCGATGTCAGACAAAGTTAATTGCATTTCTTGTGGGAAGCAAATACCGCATAAGGATTTTCATTCCCTCTGCATTCCTTGCCTAGGCCCAGACCACGACGTCTTGGCCTGTCGTTTTTGTGCTACATTCAACAGACGCACTATTAAGCGTCAGGCGGAGTTCGCCCAACACTATTTTGGCAAAAAGTTTAATTATATTATGTCGTCGGATACTCCGACTCCAGTTATAAGTAAAAGGCGCAAAGATCAGGACCGACATATGAGGTCCGCAACTTCTACCGACACCACGCCAAAACCGACTACAGGTGCTCTGGTTCTCAGTGAGGTGCCTAGACAGCCCCTGACTACCGACGACACTTCATTGGCGGTGTCTTCTGTGCCCGAGGTCACAGGCTCTTCGGCCCACACCCCGACTACAGATACCGAAGCCACTATCGGCGGTGAAACTCAGAGTTTAGATAGACCTGCCACCTCTCAAGGTGTCTACAGGCCTTCATCTTCTTTTTCCATCAAGGCTTTCACTAAGTCTAAATCAGCCATGCATACTAAAAAACAAGCGCCACAGGGCCCTTCTCAAGGCGCCATGCCTAAAAAGCAGATGCTCAAAATGGCTGAGGATTGGATTACTCTTATTAGGGGTTTTCAACCCCCCCCCGGACAAAAGACCCAGAGTGGAGGAAGAATCCCCCTCCTTGGACCAGGCCTCCATTATTTCAGAACATTCTGAAGACCAGGAACATTCTTACTCCCCTTTTGAAGATTCTGATGCAGAGGAGTCCATTCCTCTGTCCCCCGAGGATTACTCTTTTGGGGAAACCTTACATACCTTGAGGGAACACTTCCACTGGGAAGGCCAAGAGTACTCAGATTCCAAGAAAAGGCTTAGGGATTTCCTCTTGCTCCCTCAGCACAGGCCTCTGGCTATACCTCCTGTCTTAGACATTCTAGATGACATGTATTCAGAGGCCTGCCTTAACCCGGATTCTTTACCTCCAGCTCCAGTCAAGCCTGACAGGTATTACCGGGTTCCGGACTCGCACCAATTCCCATACAAAAGCCATGCGGCTGACCCAGAAACTATATCACAGGGTCCCAAGGGAATTAAGGCCTCCACTGCTAAAAATCTATTACCTTCAGAGGGATTCCAGAGCTTTAGAGAGGTGGGGGAAAAAGGTTTACACCTCGGCCACCTTAACCATGAGGGCATTAAACTGTCAGTTCCATATGTTAAAGTACCAACAATTTCTGTTATCACAGTTGAGAAACAAAATGTCACAACATGAACAACCAGACTTGAAGGAGTTGCAGGATTTGATGCATAGTGCAGAACAAGTGGGTAAACATACCTTGCAATGTGGTTTTGATGCTTTAGAGGCCTCATGTAGAGCTGCTGTTACAGGATCAGTCATACATAGGCATGCCTGGCTCAAAGAGCAAACCTTACCAGATCATGTCAAAGCTAAATTGCTAGATGCCCCTCTGCAAAAAGATGTATTGTTTGGTGTTAAAGCTGAGGAGGTATTAAAGAAAATGGAGGAGAAGGCAAAATCAATGCAAACAGTAAAAGACTTCCTACAGGTACAACCTCCACGTTTCAGTAGAAATTGGCCTTCTAAAAATTGGTCCTTTCCAGCCACGGACAGACCCCAAAGAGGTAGATACAGGCGCCTGAGGGGCAGAGGGCAATCTCAAAGATCATTTAGAGGCAGACAATGGCAAGCACCCACACAAAGAGGTGGTGAGGATAGTTCACAGCCATTCAGAAAGCAGAACCAATGACTTTCCCCTTTGCATGCCAAGCAAGGCTCAAATGGCAGCACCTTTAGGCGGAAAACTGGCATTATTTTCAAAAAATTGGCATATTGTCACAAAAGACAAATGGATCCTGGAAATTATAGACAGAGGCTACAGATTTCACTTTCACACCCTTCCAAAAATGAGAGGCATGCCAAACCTGCCACACAATCAAAGGGCAGAGGTACAGAAACAAATTTCAGATCTCATGGACATGAAAGCTATTCAAGAGGTACCTGTACAAGAACAGGGTCAAGGTTTTTATTCCAGACTTTTCCTGGTACCAAGGGAGGGAAAAGATTGGAGACCTATTTTGGACCTATCCATCCTAAACACTTTTTTACTCGTGCCAAAATTCAAGATGCTCACATTACAGCAACTTCTTCCCATGCTGGGCAAGGAGTCTTGGCTGGTAACATTGGACCTCAAGGAGGCATACCTGCATGTCCCAATCAGACAAGATTGCAGAAGATACTTCAGATTTCTTGCAGGTTCAACCCATTATCAATTCTCTGCATTGCCCTTTGGCTTATCTACTGCGCCCAGTGTGTTCACGAAATGCCTGGCATCAGTAATCGCCTACTGCAGACTTCAAGGGATACAAATATACCCTTATCTGGACGACTGCCTGATCCAAGCGGACAGCAAGCACATACTTCTGAAACATCTGGCGTTTGTAATAATGTTGTTGAATTCTCTGGGATACACAGTCAACAAAAAGAAATCAAGGCTAATACCCTCTCAAACAATAATTTTCCTGGGTGCCAGCTTGGATACAAACACCCAGATGGCCTACCTCATGCCAGAGAAACAAGGGCAACTAACTCAATACTTCAGAAAACTGGCAACTCACCAGGCTGACTGCAAGGAAAATCCTGCAGGCTCTGGGATTCATGGCATCTTGCATCCTTCTAATCCCATGTGCAAAGCTGCATATGAGGAAGCTTGAATGGTACCTAAAAACCTATGGTCTCAACACAGCCACAGTTTGGAAACCATAATACCACTAATTCCATGTCTTCAAAAGGAATTTCTGTGTTGGGCTCAAGCATGCCAAAGAAACACAGGTCTCCCATTCTGCAAGCCTCAAGCAAATCAAATCATCACAACAGACGCCTCCGACTATGCCTGGGGGGCGCACATGACAGATCGGTGCATTCAGGGCAAATGGTCCCAAAAAGAAAAGCACCTACACATCAATCAGAAGGAAATGCTAGCAGTAATAAATGCTATTATAGCTTTCAAGGACCTACTGCATCCAGGCCAGCTATTGATAAGGACAGACAACACCACAGTAATGTGGTACATAAACAAACAGGGAGGTACCCATTCATACCCCCTATGCAGGCAAGCCATGTCTCTTTGGAACATGGCTCTAGAATTACAAATCGAGCTTCAAGCATAGTACCTGCCAGGCAAGGAAAACATACTGGCAGACAACCTAAGCAGAAATATGACAGATCCACACGAATGGAAGTTGCATCCTCAAGTTTTCACAAGGATAACTCAAGCATGGGGAAGGTCAGACATAGATCTCTTTGCCTCCCACAGAAATCACCAATTGGCAACATTCTGCTGAAGGACCTTTCATCCACAGGCCTGGAAGGTGGACGCACTCTCCTTCAGTTGGGCAACAATGACAGTTTATGCTTTTCCACCTCTCCCTCTGCTGCCCAAAGTTCTATTAAAAACCAGAGCAGACAGACCAAAGATGATTCTCATTGCTCCAGACTGGCCAAGACAACACTGGTACCCACTCCTGAAAAGCCTGACGCATTCCCCACCATGGATCCTGCCTCTAATGCCTCTTCTACTGACTCAGCACAACTTCAAAACTCTACACAGTCAGCTGAAAACACTCAATCTAGCCGCATGGAAGATTCCTTAAATTCACAACAGGCCCTACTCTCCAAGGAGGTGCATGATGTCATTTTGGAGGCCAGAAGACCTTCTACAAGAAAAGCCTACTCTGCAAAATGGAAACGGTTTTGTGCCTGGAATGAGAAAAAGGGTCAGAATCCAGGAATACTAAATTTACCCCAAATATTACAGTACCTAGCTGAGATGCTAAGCAATGGACTTTCATTCTCCTCCATCAAAATCCATGCCTCAGCCGTTTCTGCAAAATAAAACACTGATCCTCCTTTATTCTCTCACCCCCTCTTAAGACAGTTCCTCAGAGGGGCTAAGAATATAAACTCCCAAGGAAACAACCAGTACCTGCTTGGGACCTCAGTTTCATACTAGAAAAACTGACCTTGCCTCCTTTTGAGCCAGCTGCTTCAACAGAACTACAATACTTGTCTTGGAAAACAGCCTTCCTCCTGGCAATCACTTCAGCTCGCAGGGTTTCAGAACTACAAGCCCTCATGGCTGTGCAGCCTTTCATCGTTTTCCATCAGGACAGAGTTACCTTACGAACCAATCTGTCCTTTATGCCAAAGGTAGTATCCAGGGTAGACTTGAATCAGGCTATCCACTTACCTACCTTCTACCCTAATCCTCAAAACAAAGGGGAAAGACTGCTACATTCCTTGGACATTCACAGACAGCTGTGTTATTATTTGGACAGAACAAAGCCTTTCAGAAAATCAGAGCAACTCTTTGTGTCCTATGCTGCAGGAGCTCAAGGAAAGCCTATTTCCAAACAGACAATCTCAAAGTGGATAGCCGACTGCATACGCTTTTGTTACTCTTTTCATGGTAAATCTGTACCTGCAGGCATCAGATCTCACTCCACAAGGGCCACAGCTACCTCTGCAGCTTTCCTCAGGGGGGGTTCCTACCAAAGATATTTTGGAAGCAGCCACTTGGAGTTCACCTACCATTATACTCCAAATCTAGAGCAGGCTTTACCACTGCAGTCTTGCAGGGCATCCTGGCTCCTCCTAGTTCCACCTAGTGCCTACCACCCCTTTTTTTAGCTTTGGGATTCTACCCATCTGTTATGACTGCAGCTGTATGCACGATGAACATAGTGCAGATGTTCTTCGTCCCCCATTGCTGCAGTCCTTACTATTGGGTATAGTCCGCGTCCAGTCGGCCCGAATACCAGAGTATAAGGCTGACGTCGGTCAGGGCGCATTAGACTGACGTCAGTACGTCAGGGTACTAATGCGCATGACCGACGCCATATCCTCAGTCTTTTTTGCCGCATGGTCCGATGCAGAAGCAGTTTTGCGAGTGCAGGTTGGCGTTCTGAAATATTTCCGAAACCGGAGTTTCAGACCGAAACAGAGTTGGCTAAGTACCCGTTGGGAACATTTTGGTTTTCTTGCCTCAGTATTTAACCGGATGTCAGAAAAAGTGAATAACTGTATTTCTTGTGGGAAACAGATACCTCATAGGGATTACCATACCTTGTGTATACCTTGTTTAGGGCCTGAGCACGGTTGTTGGTTGCCGCTCTTGTGCTAGGTTTAACAAACGCACTATTAAGAGGAGGTTAGACTGTGCCAGGTTAGTGTTTGGGAAGCGTTGCAATTATAAAATGCCGTCGGATGCTCCGGCGCTTCAAGAAGCGCAAGGACAAAACAGCGAAGCCTAGGGTTGATGAACCGGCAGTCCCGGACGTCGGTTCTTTAGAACTCAGTGGAGCCAGAGGTTTTGCCAGGAGTTTCCATGGAGTCTCAGGCAGAAACTTTACTGTTACAGGATGTGCCTTCTCAGGAGGTAGGCCAGGCTGAGGGGCTTCTCAGGTAACTGTTCTTCCCTCTCTTCCCAAGGTGGTTAGAGCCTCTCCTTCTGTTGCCAAAACTTCTTTGAGAGGTAGGCCTACTTCAGTTTCAGTGGGGGCTTCTCCTAGCATTTCGGGTTCTGTACCTAAGAAACATATGCTTAAAATGGCAGAAGATTTGATTACTTTGATTAGAGGTTCTATGCCCCGCCTGATAAGAGGCCTAGGGTGGAACCGAGTTTGATAGTTTTGAACAGTGTTCAGAGGCTTCAGAGTCTTCTGCGGAAGACTTGCAGGAGTATCCTACTTATTCTGATTCTGATGTGGATGATTCCACTCCTACAGCTTCTCCTCCTGAGGATTTCTCATTTTCAGAGACTCTGCATTCCATGAGGAAGCACTTTAAATGGGAAGGCCAGGATTACTCTGATTCCAGGAAAAGGCTTAGGGAATTCTTGTTTTTACCCCAGCATAGGCCATTAGCTATTCCTCCTGTGTTGAACGTGGTGGAAGATGTTTTGCAGAGGCTTCCTGAACCCTGACTCTTTGCCTCCTGCTCCTGTTAAGCCTGATAGGTACTATAGGGTGCCCGAAGCTCATAAGTATTTGTTTAAGAGTCCTAGGGCGGACCCAGAAACTATTTCTCAAGGGCCTAAAGGTGTTAAGGCTTCTGTGGTTAAAAATCCTGTTCCCACTGATAAAGAGGCAAGGGCTTTGGATCGGTGGGGAAAGAAAGTGTATACTTCTTCCACTCTAGCCATGAGAGCGTTGAATTGTCAGTTTCACATGCTAAAATATCAGAATTATCTCCTTTCGCAATTAAAATCTAAGGTGGATGCTTTGGCGGAAGGTATTGAGTGTAAAGAGTTGCTGGATTTGGTTCATGTGTCTGAACAAGTGGGTAAGCATTCTTTGCAATGTGGTTTTGATGCTGTACAGGCCTCCTCGAGGGTGGCTGCTACTAGTTCTGTTCTTCAGGCATGCCTGGTTGAAGGATCAGAATTTAGCTGAGCATGTTAAGACAAGGATTTTGGATGCTCCTTTACAGTCTGATGTGTTGTTTGGATCGCCTGTGGAAGCAGTTTTAAAGAAAATGGAGGACAAAGCTAAGTCTATGCAAACTGTTAAGGATTTTTGCAGGTGCAGCCTCCAAGTTTAGTAGAAATTGGCCTGCTAAGGGGTGGACATATCCTGCTTATGATTCCCAGTCTAGGGGTAGGTCTAGGACGTGGTAGGGGCAGGGCTCAAGGTTCTTTAGGCCTAGAACAGGAGTTCACCTGCTCAGACTTCCGGTGAGGGCAGGGGTCAGTCCTTTAAGCAGACCCAATGACCTGTCTTTTCAGCTGCCAGTAGATTCTCGTCTGGCAGCTCCTTTGGGAGGAAGACTGTCTCTTTTCAAAGAAAATTGGGATTTAATTACTCAAGACAAATGGGTGTTGGATATCATTCACCACGGTTACAGATTTTATTTCCATACAATGCCCCTTTCAAAGGCATGCCAGACGTTCCTCCTCCACAAAGAAAGGAGGCTCACAAGCAAGTTTCTCAGTTACTCCAGATGGGGGCCATTCAGCCGGTCCCTGTATCAGAAAGGGGCCTAGGATTTTATTCTCGCCTGTTCCTAGTACCAAAGAAGGGGAACACGTGGAGACCAATTTTGGATTTATCTCTCCTCAACACTTTTCTGGACATTCCCAAGTTCAAGATGTTGGCGTTACAACAGCTTTTACCTCTGCTGGGCAAAGATCACTGGATGGTAACTTTAGATCTCAAGGAAGCTTACCTTCATGTGCCTATAAGGCTAAGTTGCAGGAAGTATCTGCGGTTTCGAGCTGGAAATTCTCATTATCAGTTCTCTGCATTGCCCTTTGGCTTATCTACTGCGCCCAGAGTATTCACAAAGGTTCTGGCTCCAGTGATAGCTTACTTCAGGCTTCAAGGAATTCAAATCTATCCTTACTTGGGCGGCTGCCTGATTCTGGCTCAAGAAAAGGAAGACCTTCTACAGCATCTGGAGTATGTTATAGCAGTGCTAAGATGGCTAGGGTATTCTGTGAGCGAAATAAAGTCCAGTCTAGTACCCTCTCAAGACATGTGCTTTCTGGGTGTGAGACTGAATACAGCAGCCCAGATGGCCTTTCTAACCCCGGACAAACAAAAGAGTCTGTCACTTTACTTCCATCACCTATCTCATCAGTCCGTGCTGACTGCAAGGACAGTCCTTCAAGCATTAGGGTTCATGGCATCTTGTATTCTGGTGCTTCCCAATGCCAAACTGCATATGAGGAAGTTACAATGGTATCTCAAATACGTATGGACACAGCACTGCCAGGATTTGGACACTGTCATTCAAATAATACCTTGCCTTCAAAAAGAATTTTTGTGGTGGGCTCAGGAATGTCACCTAAACAAGGGACTCTCTGTGACCCGGCCAGAGGCGAGTCAGATTTTAACGACAGATGCCTCGGACATTGCTTGGGGAGCTCATCTAAATGGAAAGTGGATACAAGACAAGTGGCCTGCCAGACTACAGCATCTACATATCAACCTGAAGGAGATGTTAGCAGTCCAGTTTGCATTAATGGCTTTCAAGGAGTTACTTCTTCCAGGGCAGGTGTTGATTCTAACAGACAACACAACTGTCATGTGGTACATCAACAAGCAAGGGTAACACATTCTTATCCGCTATGCAGGCAAGCAATGATTTTATGGGAGATTGCGCCAGCTTGCAACTAACTCTTCAGGCAAGGTTTCTGCCGAGCACAGAACTCCTTAGCAGATGTGTTAAGCAGACAAATCATGGATCCCCACAGTGGAAACTGGATCTTCATGTATTTCATAAATTGACAGTGTCATGGGGAACTGCTGACATAGATCTGTTCGCTTCTCCACTAATCCACCAGCTGCCACAGTATTGCACAAAGGGGTTTCATCACACAGCTTGGAAAGTGGATGCTCTGTCTTTCAGTTGGAAAAACCTTCATGTGTATGCCTTTCCTCCTCTGCCTCTTCTTCCAAAGGTACTATTAAAGGTCAGACAAGACAGGCCAAGGATGATTTTGATAGCTCCAGATTGGCCTCGGCAACATTGGTACCCACTACTACGAGTCTGGTAAGGAAGCCTCCATGGCCTTTACCTCTGATTCCTCATCTGTTATCTCAGAAGGATGGTCATCTGCTCAATGTCAAGCTTCACTCTCTTCATCTAACAGCCTGGCATATTCTGTGTTGAAACACAGCAGGTCTCAACTTCCTCAACAAGTTCTAAATGTGATTATGGAAGCTAGAAGACCTAGTACAAGGAAAGTGTACGCAGAAAAATGGAAGAGATTTTATTTTGGAGTACAGCAAAGAATTTGCAGGTTTCTGAGCCTAATTTGAGTGTGGCTCTTCAATATCTTACTGAGTTATTGGACAAAGGTTTGTCCTTCTCTTCCATTAAGATTCATGCTGCAGCAATTTCAGCTCACTATGATTGTGACCCACCATTGTTTTCGCATCCTTTGTTCAAGCAGTTTCTTAGAGGGGCAAAGAATATAAGACCCCACGAAGCTCCTACTCCTGCTTGGGATCTCAATTTTGTGTTGGAAAACTTACTCTACAACCTTTTGAGCCTGCGGCTACTGCTGAATTGAAATACTTGTCATGGAAGACTGCTTTTCTGTTGGCTATTACTTCTGCAAGGCGGGTGTCTGAGTTGCAGGCCCTTATGGCAATAGAGCCATTTTGATTTTCCATAAGGATAGGGTATCATTACGTACTAATCCTTCCTTTATGCCTAAGGTGGTTTCTAGTGTGGCTTTAAACCAAACTATTCATTTGCCTACTTTTTATGCAGACCCCCAAAATAAAGGGGAAAAGATTTTGCACACTTTAGATGTACACAGGCAATTGCGTTATTATTTAAGCAGGACTAAGGATTTCAGGCAGTCTCAGCAGTTGTTTGTTTCTTTTGCTTTGAGTTCACAGGGTAAGCCTGTGTCAAAACAAACTATTTCTAGGTGGATTGGCTTTTGCATTGCATTTTGTTATTCCCATCATGGCAAGGAGATTCCAGCTGGGATTAGGCCTCATTCCACTAGGGCTACTGCCACTTCAACAGCATTTCTAAGGGCCGTGGCAACTAAGGATATTTTGGAAGCAGCTACTTGGAGTTCAGTGCATACTTTCTCTAAGCATTATCACCTTCCTATCTACTCTAAGTCTAGGGCTGGTTTTGCCACAGCTGTCTTGCAAGGCATGTTGTCAGCTCCTGCTTCTTTATGATTTGCCAGCCTCCCTTACCTCTGCTTTGGGATTCTACCCAATAGTAAGGACTGCAGCAATGGGGACGAAGAACATAGTACAGTTTTGTACCTACCATAAATGTAGATGTTCGAGGATCCCCATTGCTGCAGTCCAATCTCCCTCCTTCCCTCTGTGTTTAGGGGTGGTTGTGTAGGTGAGGTTACATGCTTATATTTCTGTATATATTCTTGTATATATTGTACATATTTTTGGTGCAGGTATTTTGGGCCTTGTCTTTTTAGGGTCTTCTGACATCTGGGGCAAGAAAAGACTGAGGATATGGCGTCGGTCATGCGCATTAGTACCCTGACGTACTGACGTCAGTCTAATGCGCCCTGACCGACGTCAGCCTTATACTCTGGTATTCGGGCCGACTGGACGCGGACTATACCTAATAGTAAGGACTGCAGCAATGGGGATCCTCGAACATCTACATTTATGGTAGGTACAAAACTGTACTTTTTGTTCCTACCATAAATGTAGATGTTCGAGTGCTAATACAGCTGCAGTCCAGGTTTCCCTCCCTCCTTCCCCTCTAGGGGTATTCTTTTATGGTGTATTTGCTTGCAACTACTGTTTTTTGATTATATTGCATTGCATTATTACATAATTTTATGTATTGCCTTCCTTCTGGGGGCACCTGACATCTGGGGCAAGAAAAACTGAAGAAAATGGCGTTGGCTGGATCTTTTATACCCCTGTCGCACTGACGTCAGGGAGGAAGCGACGACAACCGACGCCGGACCTAGACTTTAGAATTCGGCTGACCGAGGACCCGCCTAACGGCAGGAAAACCCATCTGTTATGATTGCAGCTGTATTAGCACTCAAACATCTACATTTATGGTAGGTACAAAACTGTACTTTTAGATTGCTACATAATGCCCCCAACTGTAAACTGCAAAGCAAGAATGTTTCAGCTCATCCTGAGTAGCCATATAGAAATGGCAGCTAGCTTGACATGTGTGTTCCTTCACTATAGTCATTTTAAAATGGTCTGTTTTGCTTTGCTATGTTCATAAACTGCAGAACATTTTTTCTTCAGATCAGTTCTGGTAGAACCAGTTGGATTTGACTTCTAGTTATTTGTAACAAGTGGGAAGCAAATGTAATTGACTTATTTTTGTCGAGAAAAAGTATGCATTGTTTCTTGGTAAATATTTTTTAAGCATATAAAGTCAGTTTTTGTTGTTTGGCAGGACATCTGACTGTGCTTATGAAAGATTCTGTTTTTTTTTTTTTATTAAGACTGAGAGGTGTGATATATACACTTTCCATCAGAAGGGAAGAAAAAAAGCTTTTTATTTAAATTCTACTTAAATGTTTTAAAATGCAGTTACAGTGAACTGTGTAGTGATACTTTTTTGTACTTCTCTGCTTTTTGTCCATTTATCTCTCTGCATTTTTTAGTTTGTTCTGGGACCTTAGTCTTGTGGCTTCATTTGTGGTTGTGTGAAGGTTGTGTATTACTGCAAGATTTTGACATAATTTATATATTAAACTGCACTTCTGTTTCCATAAAAGCTGTTTTTTTTTTATTTTGATCCCAGTTTGAACAGTCTTGTTGCTTCTTCGACAGTTGTGGCGGGACTGTGATCTACTGCAAGATTTGAGCCTCATTTAGTCATTTATTGCAATATTACTGGTAAATTTCTGCATTCTTTCATGCCTTAGTCTGTGGTAGGATTGTAGTAATGGCAGTGTTGTGAATTTTGCTCCAGGATTTATGCTTCAATACTTTTTATAGGTGTGTTTACCTGCTTAAAGTTGTATTCTATTAATCTGGTTCCTTAATTTGTGGTAGGATTGCAGTAGTGACAGTATTGTGAATTATTTTCCAGGAGTTGTGTTTCAGTACTTTTTATAACTGTGTATACCTGCTTAATGTTGCATTACACTGCCTTTCTATTTCCTTGCTACTGGAAAAGGCTCCCAATCCTTGTTAAACAGAGTCCATCCTTTAACTTAGTTAAGCATAACCTTAACCAATGGATGGTAAATTGGAAATTTGCCCTAGGTCTGGCCCCCATAGCTCTGGTAGTTTGGACATTACTGTCTGCGTATGTCTGACATACCTCCCATATAACCTCTAGAAACTTCCTAACTTGTATACCCTTCTAATATATGCCCATGATACATAGGGACACAGTTTGTTTGGATTGCATGGCTAAACATATAAAATACCTAGTAATAGTTAGCCTAGTGTATAGCTGTCAACCTAATACTAAAATATTGCACTTTTTGTACTTGTAATAAGTTTTGTCCACATATCTTTAATCATTAATTCTCAGTACAGGCCCACTACAAGCCAACATTCTGTATTGTCAAATGCTTGAGTTAGTTTCATAGGAATCCTAGTATGTTCAGGGCTACTGAACCTTGTGGCCATTTTCCTTTGCAAATCCCCACCCTGTACTGTACTTTCCTTCTTAAGAAGTTCTTTGACAGTCATGCCCATGGTGATTGTATGCATACCCATCGTGTTATCAAGGTTCTGTTTGAAGGAAGGTAGTACATCACTCTGTTTTATCTGCAGAGAGAGAGTCTGTTCTAGAGGTGAGAGAGATACTGAGTACTGAATTTCTCTCTCCACCTTGTTTTATAGGTCTGCTGAAACAGGTTTAAGTCTCTTGTTCTGGTATTTATGGGACTCTCTGATTTGTGAATGTACAAGAGATCCTGGACTACTGGGTCATTGGTAGCTCAGAAGGCAAGGCATAGATCTCCTTTGAGGAGCCTACAAGACACAGAAAAGAGATTCAATGCTTCTAGTCTTTTCTAGTATTTTAGGGATTTTAACTGTATGATCCTCTTTGTTAGGAACCTCTGGGGTCTTAACTGTTTGAAATATCTGGTGTGGTAGATTTCAAAGGGTGCATTGTATTCTATAACTGGTCTGATCAGTGCTACGTGCAAGGAAACAGTAACTTCTGTAGATCTGGATTCTATTCCTTTGGAGATCAGCTGTGCCATGTAGAAGGATTTCCTGACAATTGTTGCTATATATTGGTCATAGGGAGGGAATTGCCAACCTAGGTTATTTTTGTTTTGAAGGGTTTTTTTCAGTGCTGTATGCTGGGGGATGACTTATGGGACAATGCTGCATTCTATAGCATTTGATTTAAGACAGTTTTCAATACACCTGGCATTTATAAGTGTAACATGGCCTTCTCTTCTCATGTTGCAGTATTCCAACTCTTGGGATTCTCTCTGTTGCTGCCTGAATGTCCAGCAAGTATAAAGATGCCTCTAGTCACTGCTAGGTGCGTGAGACATCTGACATTTGGCTAAGGGAACATGGGCCAGAAAAGTGATGTCTGCATGCACCAGTCCTTAGAACTTCTCTTCCGCCAATCGAACATCATCTGTTCCTGCCATACCGGCCATCTGATCAAAAAAAAAATTTCAGATAAGTGCGCCATTGGGGACGTTTGTTATTTGTGTCACTACATACCTGTTTGGGTTCATGTCATCCAGGAAGGGAAAGTGTAGGTGCAGTCATCAAATCCCCCATAAAAACGCCCACGAGATTTGCCTTTTTTGTTTAGGGCCTATGCATGACCATAAAGCCTGCTCCATTTGCCAGGCCTTAGTTCTGAAAACCCTGCGTAGCCGTCTGCTCGCGTTAAGCATTTGTATTGAGAATCAGTGCCTCAAGCACATAGCTTTAGGTATGGAGGGGTTGTCCAGTCAGCCCATAGGGTCACCCAAGAAAAAGACCAAAATCGCTAGGCCTGAATCTGTAGCTGCAGCTCCTCCACCCAACATTCCTCCTGTGGCTGACATCAGCCTAGAAGAACGATTGGTCGCCGCTGATTTGGGTATAGTGGGTACCAGTGTGGAAGCCACAGAACCCAACAGAACCCAGAGCAGAAGGCACTTCCTCAGAGGTTATGCAGATGTCTGCTTCTGATGGCGATGGGGAACCTCAGCTTGTACCCAGCCGCCTGGACAGTACCCTCCACTTCTTCACAGTTTACTGATACCGGGCCTACCTTAGCTCCAAAGCCTGCTAGGCCTGCCCTTATAAATAAAGAGAAAAAGAAATGTTTCTCCCCAGTGGAGAGCCAGGCAGATTGGCAGGCCTTTTCTCAGAATCTTTTCAATGCCTTTATGGCTCTAAGGCCTGCTACACCCTTACCTTCCCCAGTGGCTCCTCCTGTGATGAGCCCCAGACCTCAGCCCTTACAGCCTTCACAATCTGAAGCTGACGAATCCTCTGACTCTTCCTCAGAGGACTCTTTCATATGTCTCACAGTTGCCATCCCCCCTTGGCTATGCCACCCCAGAGGAAGAATCCGCAGAAGCAGATTCTTCAGGTGAGGATCTCACCTTCAAGGAGACCAGAGCAAAGATGAGAGAACATTTTCAATGGGACTCCTCTGAGATGACAGAAGTTCACAAAAGATGTTATGAACTTCTTCAGATGGACTCCCCTGCCCCTTCAGCTATTCCTCCAGTACTGTCTGCATTTCTGGATGCATTTAATGCAGCATCACTCAATCCTGATTCTCAGCTCCCTGCACCCCAAAGGCCTGACAGATTTTACAAGGTCCCTGAGAGAGTCAAATTCCTTGTTAAGTGCCTTGCAGTGGATCCTGACACTGTTTCAGTGTCAGCTGATAAGGCATCTGAACTCCTTCCATTTTCCTCACGTTTGTAAACAGACAAAGACAGCAAAGGCCATGTAATGCCTAGGGAAGAAGGTTTATACTATTTCTACCTTGGCATTCAGGGCAGTAAATTACCAAACCCATATGTTCAGATATGCCCTAGCCCTTTTGGAAAAAGGCCACTAAACAACTGAGTAACATCCCAGACTCCCTGCCAAAGCTCAAATATCCAGTATTATATCCCTATCCTCTGAGGTCAGTAGTCATTCCATTAGGTGCAGCTGCGATGCTGCTGAAGCTTCTGCCAGGTCAGCTGTATCGGCCTCAGTATTGAGAAGATATTTCTGGCTTTGGTTACAGCCCCTACCTGATAACATCAGGGCAAAACTCTTGGATGCACCTCTGGACAACCCAGCCCTCTTTGGAACAAAGGTAGCCGAGTTATTCAAAATTCTGCAACAAAAAGGGAAGGAGTTACAAGACCTACAACATCTATTTGTTTCTCCTTTCATGTTAGAATTTGGTTCCAGTGCATCCTGATGAGGGTTTCATGCCCATTGTTTTAAGGCTAAAGTTTATGACCAGAATTTAGATGTGGGATGTGCTTTATTGCTCTGGTTTCTGTTAGAATGTACACGTGAAATGACTTGTATTGTTGTAAGTTTCTGAGCTGGTGTTTGAATGCTAAATAATGTAGTTTGTGGCCTGAGAACTCAGACCAGGTGTTAAGATGATGCAATATGAATACTGGGAAAACCTAAATGTCAAAAATGATGTAATTTGGGAGGGCCTTAGAGACATGTTTGTTAGTAATGTTTAAATACTATTTCTCACAAGAGACTGGGAGCATTTTGATCTTGATATCCAACTTATCAGCACTCTGCCTAAGCTCACATGTAAGTTTCTAGCACTGTGATTTCTTGTAGGAATAGTTAAAGCTAGTAAAGATTAATTAGGTATTTTTCTTTGAAATCAGACCTGTCCTACTGTATTATTTTGAGTTTCTGTGTGATCTCTGAACTCTTAGATATCTCTGTGGTGTAGTAGTTTTGTCTTGTGTTTTAATTATTTATTATTAAATATTTTTAAAACCTTCTACCTGTGGCTGGTTTGTGTAGAGATAAGCTCTAGAGTTGTTGAGTCTTTCGGCTTTTCCCAGTTAGGGGTCGCCACAGCGGAACTCCGGTCCGCTAATGATTGGTAGTTGATTTTTACGTTCCGAGTTACCAGTCCTAACGCACAACCTTCAACGAAGGTATGCCAATTCACGCATGTCTCCACGCAGAAGACGCTCTAGCTGAGAATCGAACCGGACATAGTCTTACTGTGAGGCGACAACGCTATTGCAGCACCACCACCGCGGTTGCATATTTATAGAGGTTATTGTATTAGGCCACTCTAAAGTAAGCCTTGACTGTTAGTCATACTACCATTGGATAATAATATTGCACAGTAATAATTGGACACCCTTTTAAGGGCCTTTTAGTAGCTGATATTATTAGCTGGGTGGTGGCAGGGATTACTACCGTATAGTCTGGGTAAAGGGGCACAGCTGGAGAATCTGTGTCAGCCTTTCCCAGAAGTGTCTGTGATCTCTGTGTGCACTTAAGGGAAATTGTACTTTACTGTGTGTATTAATTATCCTTTCTTCTTCTCGGAGACGACCTCCCTGGTGTTTTTGGAGAGGATTGAGGCTCCTTGATTGCTGGGCCAGGGCACGGTCATCACAAGTGTTTGGCAGTGGTGGGATCTACTTCACATACTAATTGGCTTGTAGTGGCGTGGGTAGAGCTAATTCCTCTAGCTTATGTACAATGATCTCTGGAAGTGTTTTGTACTCTAAAACAGCCACACAATGTATACTCAGAGTTCAGATCACAACTGTTTTATTTCTTTTGTTAGCTTAGTGTTAGTCAGGGTGAGCAGGCAGCATGTCAGCAGAAGAGTATGGAAAGCTGACAAGGAACCAGCTGGCGGAGATGTGCCAGGCTAGGGGACTGGTGCATGGAAACCTGACTAAAGCAGACCTGATTGCAGCCTTGGTTATGGCTGCATCAGAAAACAGCAACCTGGACTGCAGTTAGACTGACAGTGGAGATGCAATATTCTTGGAGAATGGACAGCTCAACCTTTTTGCAGTGGACTTAAAAATCCAGCTGGAGCTAAAGAGACTTGAGTTGGAGGCCAGGCGTATGGAACTAGAAGCAGCTGAGAAAATGAGGAGTCTGCAAGCTGAGAAAAATGAACAGCAGAGGAGGCATGAGAGGGAAATGCTGACTCTTCACCAGAGTCATGGAGGTAATGGGGAAGGGAATAACCAGACCCCAGAAGCACAAAAGGTCAGTAAATTTCTTCCACAGTTTAAAGAGGGGGATAATTTTGATAGCTTTATTCATATGTTTGAGCGGGTATGTAAACAGTATGAAGTTGACCAAAGGCTCTGGGTATGGTTCCTGACCCCCTTACTCCATGGTAAAGCTGTAACTTCTTTAGCAAAAATGCATGACCCTGACTGTTTTGATTATACTGCTGTAAAAAGACATTTATTCGAATGATTTGAGCTAACACCTGAAATGTATAGGAAAACATTTTGTGAGCATAGACGCAAGGCAGATGAAATTGTATGTGAATATGTTGTTGAACTGAGCACTTATTTTCATAGCTGGGGAGTGGATGTCAGGTCACCACTTTTGAAGGGCTGTCAGACCTTTTGGTAAGGGAAAAAGCCCCAAACACTTTGCCTGAGGACAAGAGGATCTGGTTAGCTGATAAAACAGTGTGCTCCTTCAGAGGAGTTGGGGAAGAAGGGAGACCTATACCTAGCAAGCAGGGCAGCCTTGCATTGGAAAGGGACTCCCAGTACTGCTACTGCTCATGGGACTAAAGGAACCCATGGTGGGCAGGACAGACTGCCCCAGCAGAATCCACCAGTAGCAGGGGAAGCCACTATAGTCCAGGTACATGTCCAGGAGCTAGGGTTAAATGTTTTGAATGCAACCAGTGGGGCCATGTGGCATACAGATGTCCATGGAGGCAAGGTGGACAACCAAAGGTGATGGAGCCAGTAAGTGGGAAAGACAAAATGCCAACAATGGGTTGTCTGGAGACAACAGGTGTATGGAACTACCATCCTGCAGATGTCCTGAGAGGGAAGGATTTGGATGAGGCAGTACTATGTACTTATGCAGATGTTCTTCATGTTTCACTGTTGCAGTCATTACATTTGGGTTATCTGCTTGCAGGTTGCCCTCAGTCAGCCTGATTAACAAAGTCTTGGGTCTTGCGTCGGTTGCTGTCTCTTCTTCCATGACGTCAGGGGTATAAAACATACAGCCGAAGCCATTATATCCGTCTTTCTTGCCATGCGGTGCCCGAAGCAGAAGCAGTTCACAATTGCCGGTTGGCCGACTCCTGAAATTTTTGTTTTCGAGTTTCAAAACCGAAGTCTTCAACTAAAGCTAAGTACCCTGTTGGGGAAACTTTTTCTTGCTCCTTACCGATGTCAGTAAAAGTTAATAATTGCATTACTTGTGAAAAGCAAATACCTCATAAAGATTTTCATTTGTACTGTATTCCTTGCCTAGGCCCTGAGCATGACATACCTTGCTGTCGGTTTTGTGCTTTATTTAATCAGCGCACTATCCATCGTCAGTATATTTTCGCCTCAAAATATTTCTGTTCTCAGTTTAATTATCCAGAAAAGTCTTCGGTTAGCCATCCGACTACTGGGATTCTGAAAAAACGCAAAGATAAAGACAGAGACAGGCTGCCGAGGTCCAAAACTGCCGATGATGCTTCTCCTAAGCCAGTCGCCAGTTCACCGGTACTCAGTGAGGCGCTTTTGCAGCCCCTGATACCCGCTAATTCTGATTCGCAGGCCTCTACTGAGACCCATTCGGAGTCCGATATGCCGCGAGATGCTTCAACTATGGAAAACCTATCCCCCAGGGGATCAGAGCTCACTCCACCAGGGCTGCATCTACCTCTACAGCCTTTCTCAGAGGCGTCCCTACAAGGGACATCCTAGAAACTGCTACCTGGAGTTCTGTACATACTTTCACCAAGCATTATCATTTGCCAATTTTCTATAAATCCAGAGCTGGCTTTGCCACTGCAGTCTTGCAGGGCCTTATAGCTGGCCCTAATGCTATCTAAATTCCTCCTCCCAACCATAGCTTTGGGAATCTACCCAAATGTAATGACTGCAATAGTGAAACAGGAAGAACATAGTACAGTTGTGGACACTTACCATAAATGTAGCTGTTTGAGTGGATTCACTGCTACAGTCCAGGTTACCCTCCCTCCAGCCCCCTAACTTCTTTTGACTATACCTCTACTTTCCTTTCCTATGCTTAAAAGCCTTTTTGGTGTATTTGCTTTTTTGTTGGCGGTATATCTTTGTACTTTTATGTTTAATTGCTTCCCATTAGGGGGGCACCTGACATCTGGGACAAGAAATACTGATGTAATGGCGTCGGCTGCATGTTTTATACCTCTGACGACCTGACGTCTCTGAAGAAGGGACAGCAATCGGCGCAAGACACAAGACTTTGTTAATCAGGCCGACTGAGGGCTACCTGCAAGCAGATAACCCAAATGCAATGACTGCAACAGTGAATACACTCAAACATCTACCTTTATGGTAAGTATACACAACTGTACTTTACATGCAGTGAGGCTAGGAGACAAGCATGTGGGTCTGGTAGCCTGGGGGAGACCCAGACAGACTGCATACTTGCAGCCAGGACTGAGGTGGTTACTTCAGGCAGTGAGCTATACGGTAGCATTGAGACTGAATGTGAGCCACAGCTGCTTGTGGGTACTGATGTTCCCTTGGACAGGGTAATTGCAAAGGTAGAGGTGAGTAGTAGTACCCAGGCTGACAGGCAATGTTGTCAGAGGATGCCAGACGTCCAGTGGAAGGGCAGCTGGCAAGGGTTACAAGGAGAGACTTGAGACAGGCTCAGCTCTCAGACCCTACATTGCAAGGCCTGAGGCAGGTAGCTAGGGAGGCACCTTATTCTCAAGGAAAGGGGGAATCTGTATACTGGAACAAAGGGTTACTGTACAGAGAGTGGACCCCTGAGGGAGGGCTAGAAGGGGAGAGAGTACAGCAGTTGGTAGCGTCTAGAGCTTACCGTCTGGTGCTTTTAGCCATAGCCCATAATATTCTCTTTGCAGGTCATATGGGCATGAAACGTACAAAGAGGCGTATTATGCAAAACTTCTGTTGGCCTGGAATTTCCAGAGATGTAACAGGTTACTACAGGACCTGTGAGCAGTGCCAAAAGGTAGGCAAGGCAGGAGACAAGGTGAGAGCTCCTTTGATGCCTTTGCCTGTGATTGAGGAACCATTTCAGAGGGTAGCTATGGATATTGTGGGTCTCCTGAGTACCCCAAGTTCCACAGGGAAAAAGTATATCCTAGTGATTGTATATTATGCTACATGGTACCCTGAGGCAGTGGCTTTGTCCTCCATTGATGCAGAGAAGGTGGCAAATGCTTTGCTAGAGATTTTCAGTAGGGTAGGTTTCCCAAAAGAAATGCTGTCTGATAGAGGTGCCAATTTTATGTCAGACCTGCTGGCTTGTCTGTGGAAGTCCTCTGGGATGAAGCACATGAAGACCACCATCCCCAGACTAATGGTCTTGTTGATAAGTTAAACTCTACAATCAAGTCCATGCTATGGGTATTTGCAGATCAGTTTGAGGGAGTGGGACAAATATTTGCCTCATCTGATGTTTGCTTACAGACAGGTTCCCCAGGAATCCACAGGTTTTTCACCCTTTGAGCTGCTGTATGGGCATAGGGTGAGGGGACCTCTAGATTTAATTCGAGATGAGTGGGAAGGTGAGTGTGAGTCTCACAAGGAATCTGTTGTGGCATATGTCCTGAACCTCAGGACAAGGCTCAGAGAACTCATGGACCTTGGCCCAGGAGAATCTGGCAGAAGCCCATCAACAGAAAAAGGTGTGGTATGACAGGAATGCTCGAGCTAGAGAGTATTCCGTAGAGCAGCAGGTGATGGTTCTCATTCCTGTCAGACACAAGTTGCAGGCAGCTTGGGAGGGACCCTACAAGGTGGTAAGAAATGTAAGTGATGTTATCTACATTGTGGAAGTGCTAGGCAGACGGCAGGGGCACAAATTGTACCATTTTAACATGATGAAATCTTACCATGATAAGGAGGCCCTTGTGCTGAGTGTTTGCACTGGATTGCAGGAGGAGTCTGAGAGAGATTTTGTGACTGATCTCTTCAGTGAGGCTCGGGCTGACACCTTGGTGGAAGGGATAACAATGTCCCAGCAGCTATCTCCTACCCAGGTTTGAGAAATCTGAGCAGTGTTGCAAGAGTTTGGGGGCATGTTTACCGTGAAACCAGGGAGCACCCACCTGGTGCAGCACCAGGTGGATACAGGACCCCAAAGGCCTATCAGGCAGGCCCCTTATAGGGTTCCTGAGAGAGTCAAACAGACTCTGAGGGAGGAGGTACAGGAGATGTTGGAACTAGGGGTTATTCAAGAGTCCAACAGTCCCTGGGCTTCACTAGTGGTGTTTGTGCCAAAGAAGGATGGCAGCACCAGGTTGTGTGTGGATTATAGGAAATTAAATAGTAACACAGAGGTAGATGCTTACCCCATGCCTAGGACAGATGAGGCCCTAGAGCAGCTGGGTGAGGCTAAGTATCTTACAACCATTGATCTTACCAAGGGTTACTGGCAGGTGCCCTTGACTCTCAGTGCTAGAGAGAAGTCAGCCTTTGCGACTCATTTTGGCTTGTATGAGTTCACAAAGATGCGCTTTGGGATGAAGAATGCCCAGCAACTTTCCAGAGGCTGGTAGATCATATCTTAGCAGGAGGGTTTGCCCTTGCTTACATGGATGATATTGCTATCTACAGCCATTCCTTGCAAGAGCACCTTCAGCATGTCAGGGAGGTGCTGGGCAGACTACATTGGGCAGGGTTGACCATTAAGCCGTGCAAATGTCAGGTGGGTATGGTAGAGGTCTCCTAACTAGGACATAGAATGGGGAGTGGTAAGATAAGGCCAGAACCTGCCAAAGTGGAAGCTATTCAGGCATGGCCTGCACCTGTTACCAAAAAGCAGGTGAAGGCATTCTTAGGGACAGCACGGTACTACAGATAGTTCGTTCCCAATTATAGTACCGTAGATGCTCCCCTCACAGACCTGACAAGGAAGAACAGGCCAGATAAGGTAGTGTGGACCCCAGCATGTTAGCAGGCATTTCAGAAGCTTAAGGAAGCTTTGGGAGGATCCCCTGTGTTAGCCAGTCCAGACTATAGCAAAGACTTTGTTGTGCAGGTGGATGCTTCAAATTATGCGGTGGGGGCAGTACTTAGCCAGATTTCTTCAGAGGGAAAAAAGCACCCAGTGGTTTATCTCAGTCGTAGGCTGCAACCCAAGGAGGAATGCTATGCAATGGTAGAAAAGGAATGTCTAGCCATAGTGTGGGCACTACAAAAACTTCAGCCTTATCTGTATGGAAGAAAATTCACTGTGATGACAGATCACAACCCACTAACATGGTTAAACAGAGCCAGTCAGTAAAATGCCAAGTTGCTGAGATGGAGTCTTGGGTTGCAAGCATATATGTCATGTCAGTGCAGCACCGCAGTGGGAGTAGCAATGCCAATGCAGATGGGCTGTCAAGACAGGGAATGTGGTGAGGTACACCCAGATAGACATGACACTCTCAAGCGATGTTTCTCAAGGGGCACTTGAAAAAATTGCTTGAGTTCCCTGGGGGGAAGAGATGTGACAATTGGGGAGAGATGGGTGAAGGCTGCCAGCCTAGTTAAATAGAATTTGGTATATAATTCTGGCACTTGTAAATAAATGTGAAATGCAGGCATGTTTACTTGAGTGTAAAAGAACACTGTGAAATGTGGAACTGCAAAATATGTAACAACATTGCACTCTACTGGCCCATTGAAGCATGTTGTGACCCTTTCATGTTAGAATTCTGTTCCAGTGTGTCTGGATGAAGGTTTCATGCCCATTGTTTTAAGGCTAAGGTTTATGACCAGAATTTAGATGTGGAATGTGCTTTATTGCTCTGGTTTCTGTTAGAATACACATGTGAAATGACTTGTATTGTAAGTTTCTGGGCTGGTGTTAGATTGCTACATAATGCAGTTTGTGGCCTGAGAACTCAGACCAGGTGTTAAGATGATGCAATATGAATACTGGGAAAACCTAAGTGTCAAAAATGATGTAATTTGGGAGGGCCTTAGAGACATGTTTGTTAGTAATGTTTAAATACTACTTCTCACAAGAGACTGGGAGCATTTTGATCTTGATATCCAACTTATCAGCACTCTGCCTAAGCTCACATGTAAGTTTCTATCACTGTGATTTCTTTTAGGAATAGTTAAAGCTAGTAAAGATTAATTAGGTATTTTTCTTTGAAATCAGACCTGTCCTACTTTATTATTTTAAGTTTCTGTATGATCTCTGAACTCTTAGATATCTCTGTGGTGTAGTAGTTTTGTCTTGTGTTTTCATTATTTATTATTAAATATTTTTAAAACCGTCTACCTGTGGCTGGTTTGTGTAGAGATAAGCTTTAGTGTACATTGCATATTTATAGAGGTTATTGTAATAGGTCACTCTAAAATAGGCCTGGACTGTTAGTCATACTACCATTGGATAATAATATTGCACAGTAATAATTGGACACCCTTTTAAGGGCCTTTTACTTGCTGATATTATTAGCTTGGTGGTGGCAGGATTACTATCGTATAGTCTAGGTAAAGGGGCACAGCTGGAGAATCTGTGTCAGCCTTTCCCAGGAGTGTCTATGAAGTTGTATAAATACTTATCTCAAAGTGTGTGTGTGTTGTGTCAGCTACTTGGCAGGGGCATGAAGCACTGGTTGGACAGAGAGGGTGCTGGAGGTTTTAGCTTGCCCAGCTAGTCTGAGACCTGGAACGTATAGCTGTGCCAGTGGGGAGTCTTACTGGGGACCTGGTGAGCAAGGGAGCAACCAGCCCCAGACGGACTGTGATCTCTGTATGCACTTAAGGGAAATTGTACTTTACTGTGTGTATTAGTTATCCTTTCTTCTTCTCAGAGACGACCTCCCTTGTGTCAGTGGTGAGGATTGAGGCTCCTTGATTGCTGGGCCAGGGCACGGTCATCACAAAGGGTGTTCACCAAGTGCTTGGCACTAGTGGTAGTCTTCTGCAGGACCCAAGGGATTCAAATTTTCCCTTACTTAGATGACCACCTCATCCAGGTGGACTGCACAGAATCCCTGCAATGCCATCTACAAACTGTGATTTCACTCCTGCTAGCACTGAGCTTCCACTTAAATTACTCCAAGTCCAACCTGACCCCTTCCCAGGACCTAGTGTTTCTGGGGTGAAGAATAAGGATGGATGTCATGTGGACTTTCCTACCACCTCAAAAAGTGGAAATACTAAGGCAATATCTGCTAACTTTCCTTTAGACCACAGACATGGCTGCCAGGCAGTACCTCAGACTCCTGAGTCACATGGCATCAACCATTCCCATGTTGCCATTGGCAAGGCTCCACATGAGAAAGCAGCAATGGTACCCAAGGTCTGTATGGACCCAGCACACTCATCCTTTGGAGTACAAAATCCCCTTCTTGCCTTGCCTCAAGAAAGAGATTCAGTCATAGCCGAACCAAGTGAAATGCAATCCAGGACTTCCCTTCAGGCTCCCTTGCTAGTAAAGGAAATGGGCACAGATGCCTCGGATCTGGGGTGAGGAGCAGCCATAGGCTCTCTGAGTCCAGGGCACTTGACCAGATTCCATCAAACAGGAGCATATCAATATTAGAGAGATGAGAGCAATTCTTTTGGCCTTAAAGGCCTTCCAACACACACTGAAACAAGCCCCACTAAACTACAGTTCTGTGATATATGAACAAGGAGAGGGGAACAAAATCATACTTGCTATGCAGACTAGCTCTCCAGGTTTGGGAGCTTGCCACAAAACAGGGAGTCACGCTACAGGCAGTGAACATTCCTTCAGAGCAGAATACTCAGTCAGACACCTTAAGTAGATCCATGTCACAGTCCCATGAATGGATTCTCCACAGGGATGTGCTCTTGGACATATTCCACAAATGGGGTGCACCTCAGACAGATCTTTTGCCTCCCCTGTGAACAGACAACTTCCATCCTTTTGCACCAGATTGCCCAATCCTCTGGTGAATGCAACTGACACATTCTCAATCCTTTGAAAGGGGATGTTTCTGTATGCATTCCCCCCTTCCCATTAGTTCAGAAAGTCCTACTGAAAATTCAGGAGGACAGACCAGAAATCTTGTTGGGGACTCCCTTTTGGCCAAGACAGCACTGGTTCCCCTCCTCCTGTATTTAGTCAGGGGCAATCACTACAAGTTATCTCACAGAGTGGACCTTCTAACACAGGACAAGGGATCTCTAATTCAGTCCCACTTACAATCTCTGAACTTCACCCAGTGGGTCATAGAATTCTGATCCCTTACAGACACCTCTACAATGAGGACGTGCTCACAGTTCTTCAGGAAGCCAGGAACCCTAATATTAGGAGATATTGTATATCTAAAATGGAAAAGATTCTCCATACGGTGTCTACAAGACAGCTGGGCCCTTTCAGGGTGATGTCCCTTTGATACTGTCACACCTGTGTGACCTCTTGCAGACAAGATTGGCGTGCTCATCCATTAAAACCCATCTGGCTGCTATTTTAGCTTGTCTTCCTCTGGATACCCCTTTGGCTTCTAGATTGCCTGCAAAGTTATTCCTAAAGGGAGTGCTGCATCTCATGCCCCCCAGGAAATCCATCCCGCCGTCCTGGGACCTGAATTATGTTTTGGAGAAGCTCACCTGGCCCCCTTTGAAGCAGCTTCTAAGGCTTTTCTGAAATACTGCAACTGGAAAACCGTACTCCTAGTGGCCTTGACATCAGCCAGAAGAGTGTCTGAGTTACAGGCTCACATGGCCATTCCCCCTGTCCTAATCTTCCACAAAGATAGGGTAACCCTTAGGACAAATCCTTCCTTCATGCTGAAGATGGTTAATGAACTATCCTTAAACCAAGCTCTATTCACCTTCCTACCTTTTTTGCCCATCCTCAGAGTGACAATGAGAGAGTCCTACATTCCCTTGATGTGCACAGACAGCTTAAGTTCTACCTTGGCAAGACCAAGTCTATCAGAAGCTCTGACAAATTGTTTGTCTCCTTTCACCCCAGGGCCCTGAGAAAAGCAGTAACAAAACAGAGAGTTTCAGCCTGGATTTTCAGAGCTATTTCCTTCTGCTATGCACACCAGGGGAAATCTGTGGGGTCCAAAGTTAAAGCACACTCCACCAGGGCTATGGCTTCATCTGGAGTTTTCTTTAAGGGATTGCACACTGCCACCATTTTAGAGGCAGCTACATGGACATCTGCTCATATCATTACCAAACATTACAAATTAGACCACATATCCAAATCCATGGTGGGATTTGCCAGGACAATCCTCCATAGATTTCTGGAGAATAGTTCCAAGCCATCACCCTGTTCTTCCAAGTGAGCTTTGGCAGTCACTCAAGAGTTGGAATACTGCAACATGAGAACAGAATGATATAGAATAGTTCTGTAAAATCTTAACATAATCATACATGTCCTTCTCGTCCATGTTGCAGTCTTCCTTCCCTCCCTCTTTTCCCTTAAATGGTCCCTTCTTGGATGACAGTGGACTTGTTGCACAGTTTTCCTGGGACTGGGGTCCGGCTTGGGTGCTCAGTTCCGAAGACTGGTGCTTGCAGACGTCACTTTTATGGCCCGCATTACCTTAGTCAACTTCAGATGTCCCATGGACCTAGCAGTGACTAGAAGCTTTTGTGTATTGTCCGGATGTTTGGGTAGCAAGAGAGGGAAACCCTAGAGTTGGAATACTGCAACATGGAAGAGAAGGACATCTATGGTTATGGTAAGAATTTACACAACTGTTCTTTCCTGCTGAAGGGCTTCTTTGTTAAAGGGGAATTTGAAATTGACTCCCTGTTTGCAGTCATTCGTAAATTTGGTTAGCCATAGCTCGTGGTTTTTAATCTGTAGGGTCAGAGAAGTAAATACTGAAAAAAGCTGTCCCAGCATTGAGCTCAGCAGGACACAATTGGTCACCTTCCTGTTTTCTGACACTAACCTTGCCACTCACACTACATGGGTTCTATCTCTTAGTCAATTTACTTCGCTTAGGGAAACTATTTTATTACATTTTACTTAGTAACAAAGTATGCTACTTGAAAATAATCTTGAGCAAAGTTGATTTAGCTAAAAGTGAGATTTATAAATTAAAACATTAGAAGTCTGAGATGCCATTTGTTGGAATATTCACTTTTTTCCAGTGTATGGCAATCCAGGAATTGGTATATATAAATTGGTACTATTATCAGACATTCACTATTCAGAAACAGGTACATCTCAGAACCAAATGCAAAGGGATTATAGTAGAGCAGATGAGAAGTTCATCTCCATAATATTGAAGAATTTGCTCATGCCAGAGGATTACCTGCAGTCTTTGTGTTAAGGTCTCTAATAATTTATTTACATTAAAGTATTGCATTACAAAGAGGCATGATCTTTTGAAGTACATGAACCACCACAACATGCTTTTCATTTTTTCTTTTCTTTTTCTTAGTAATTTTATAGTATGTTGAATGAACTAGAAAAGGTAGGGATGGGTGGTTCAGTAAGTGAGTGAAGGAGATGAGATGAGGAAGAAAAGAACGCAGAAGATGAAACTAAAAGGACCACTTTAGACAAATTTTGTCAAGTCTAAGTGTTTTAATTAAAAGTTGCAGACCTCATTACAAAACTGGAAAAGACATTTCTTTTCCAAGAGTAAGCCTTGAAATAATGTTTGAGACACATTTTTTTAAAAAACATGAGTAGAACACCAATTGAAGGGGAAGGAGTAAATTTCATAAAAAGGGAGGGCATCAATGATATGTGCTTCATGTAGAGCAAATGATGAAATCAGTTTCTCTGTAAAGGAAGTAGTTCCAGTGCTACAGCATGATTGTACTACAAAGTCAGGAAGCTGAGTATTGTAGGCAGAGTAGCCATGTATTAGGTAGTAGATGGTGTCTGTTGGCATAATGGTTAAGGTGTTCACCTTACAAAACACAAGGTCGAGGGTTTGATTCTCAGATGGGGTAAATGGCTAACTTAAAATGGCCCACAAAGGCAGTTAGCATAGTACTAACCTATGACAACATAGTTTACTTATTTTTGGGTTGGGAGGGTGGCCTAATGGTTAAGGTGTTTGCCTTACAAACACAAGGTGCAGGGTTTGAGTCTCACAAGAGATACTTGGGTAGGCTTAAAATGGCTCCCAAGGGCAGTTAGCCTACTACTAATCCATGAACCTATGAACCTTATTTTAAATTGTTATTGGATGGAAACAACATGATGCCTGTTTAACACCGGACTGTTTTTTATCTCTCTTGTGTTTAGATTGACCCATGAATGCTTTAGTTTTAAGAGTGTGAGTCAGTAACTGGCAGAGCCGTTCGTCCACTTCTGTACCTGAACACCAAATGACACTGTGTTAGCAAACATTACAGTACACCAGTGCTGACTACCTTTTCTAGACATGTTTATAAATGAAGGACTGTGACACCTGCCCTTTAGTGTGGTGGGTGTATGCTATTTGAGGGGTGTAGTTATTGGTGTTGGTAGGTAGTTGTGAATGGAAACTGAGCTACCTGCCAATGTTCACTCTTCTAAGCTGTACTGAAAAATCTTAAATACATCCTTTCATTCTACTTAAAATTATATGCAATGTTCTGTGTAGTAGGGGTGAAGCAGAAGTAATAGAGAACTATCTTGAAAAAGACTACTTCACACTACTAAGAGGGGGACTTTTTATGACTTGACTGTGGACACACAAACGTAGCTCCAGCTGTGAAAGAAAATTGTGAAAATTACACATTTAGGCTTTTAAACTCAAGTGACTCAAAAGCTTTTTAATGGTTGTTATTGTCTTGGTTCATAAGGAAGGGAGGGTCTTCGTCCTACCCTACCCAACTGTAGGTCTATTAGTTTAAAATGTATGTTCTGTATGGTCACTGAACTGGTTCATAGAGAGGCTTGTAATATACTCCTGTTTTGATGTGGGTGAATATTTTTTTTTCAAAGACAGATCTTGTCTCCTCCAACGTTGTCACATTCTTTGGAAATATCACTGAAGCATTGGACATAGGGCACACACTGGCTTACTTTGACCTGGCCATATCTTTTAGCATGACTCCTCACACAAATTTCTATACAAGTGAATCCAAATGGGTGTAAATCACTTCATCATCACACAGTAGATTAAAAGCTTGCTAGACACTAGACAGCATCATATCATAAATGGAAAAGGTGTTGGTCCTACTGTCTGAACTCAATAGATGAACCTAGTGATGTTTCTAAGCCTTCAGTTCTTTACCCTTTTCTCTTTGGAAGCTTCTACTTCCGAAGCTCATCTCATGAGGACAAACATATGGATGCTAAATTATACAAATGACTGCAAACATGGTAATGTTGTCGCTTCACCTGCAGATGCTACCATTTTGCAGAATAGTTTAGATCAGCGGTCCCCAACCACCGGCCTGCGGACCTTTACTGGGCCGTGGAGCACTTGGTTGGCTGTCAGCTAAATAAGTGAATGCCTGTATGAGTGTGTTTTTGTGTCTGTCTGCATGTGTGAGTGAATGCATGCATGAAAGTGAAAGAATCTGTGTGTGCGTGTGTGTGTGTGGGTATTTGTGTTTGTCTGTGTGTGAGAGATCATAAGAGTTAGAGTGATGTGCGAGTGAATGCAGGTATGAATGAGGAAGTGACTGTGTGTGTATGTGTGCGATCAGGAGAGTAAGAGCGATGGATGAATGAATGCGTAAGTGTGTGTGTGGCGTGTGGGTGTGACAGAGCGATGTATGAATGAATGTGTAAATGGGTGTGATGTGTGGATGTGACAGACAGCGAAAGCGATTTATGAATGAATGTGTAAGTGGGTGTGTGGCATGTGGGTGTAGCAGACAGAATGATGTGTGAATGAATGCAGCTATGAATTAGGAAGTAAATTCTGAACCAAAAAATCCCAGGCACTCACGGTTGCAGGCAATATAAGTACAAGTCCAGTAAGTCCAATGATAGGCCAAGAAGCACAATTGTAAAGAAAAAGGTTTAATAGTAAGCGCTTTTGCGGTTCAACTGACCACTTCTTCAGACTACAAAAGAATATAATGTGTCAGCCTATTTAAATAGTAAAATGCAATCAATCACAATTAATTAATTGTCTCTCATTAAAATTTTAAGGTAATATACGTACTAAAGCAATAAAAACATGTTTTAAAAAAGGAATTCAGTCATATGTCAATGTTTAAGTGCACATCCTTTTAAGAAAGGTTTTAGAAACACTTTATTTAAGCTAGGTGGTTTATCTTCTTTAAAAGATAATATCCACTTTTGGTCTTTGGCTTCTGTGATGTTCCTTATATCACCCCCTCGCATATTAGTTTGTATAATTTCTAAAACAAACAACTTGAAACTGTGTTCATCTCCCTTTTCCGTGACATGATGTGCCAAGGTATTATCTAGCTTTGTTTTTGATGTCTCTAAAGTGCTCCAATATTCTTTCTTTTAAGGTGCGGTTAGTCTTACCAATGTAATACATATGACATATTGTGCAAAAGCTAAAATAAACTATATTCTTGGTTGTGCAATCCGCATAGAAATTAAAATCAATTTTCGTACCTGGCTGGTGATGTGTAAATTGTCTGCCACTAAAAATATGTTTACATGCTGAACATTCTCTACAGGGGTAGGTGCCTAGTCTGTCTGAATATAAAATATTTCTATCTTGGCTAGCTTTATAGCATAGATTCCTTTTTAGAGATCTGTTATTTATGAAGGAGAAACTGAGCTGATTAGTAATGTTGTTTTTTAACTCATTTTCCTCAGCCATGGTGCTATCTTGGCTATAATATGGTTTGCATCTGTCCTGTCTACACATCCATGCACTTTGTTATATCTCTCTCCTCTCTCTGCAAGGAATAAAAACAAGCCTATATAGGAAGCCAATGAGAAAGAATAACCTATTACACAACAAAAGCATGCACCCTAGCCATGTAAGACGCAGTGTGCTAAAAGGACAGGTTTTTAGAGATATGCGCCTATACATTGATGATACACAATTGAATTTAGCCCTGTTGAATCTTAAACAGAAATTTTTAGAAAGGGGATATAAGGAGAGAGATATAACAAAGTGCATAGAAGAAGCATGGTTGTGTAGCACCATGGCTGAGGAAAATTTAATGGCATCAGCAGGTAATAACCACACTACTAGTAAGTATTTAAGAGTAACATTGCCTTATTCTAGTGATGTACGTACCTTCTGTGATATAATACAAAGAAACTGGAACATTCTCACCATGATAGATGAGCTAAAAAACAACATTACTAATCAGCCCAGTTTCTCCTTCATAAATAACAGATCTCTAAAAAGGCATCTATGTTATAAAGCTAGCCAGGATAGAAATATTTTATATTCAAATAGACTAGCCACCTACCCCTGTAGAGAATGTTCAGCATGTAAACATATTTTTAGTGGCAGACAATTTACACATCACCAGCTAGGTACGAAAATTGATTTTAATTTGTATGCAGATTGCACAACCAAGAATATAGTTTATTTTAGCTTTTGCACAATATGTCATATGTATTACATTGGTAAGACTAACCGCACCTTAAAGGAAAGAATATTGAAGCACTTTAAAGACATCAAAAACAAAGCTAGATAATGCCTTGGCACATCATGTAATGGAAAAGGGAGATGAACACAGTTTCAAGTTTTTTGTTTTAGAAATTATACAAACTAATATGTGAGGGGGTGATGTAAGGAACATCATAGAAGCCAAAGAGCAAAAGTGGATATTATTTTTTAAAGCAGATAAGCCACCTGGCTTAAATAATAAAGTGTCTCTGAAACCTTTCTTAAAAGGACGTGCACTTAAACATTGACATATGACTGAACCGTTTTTTTAAAACATATTTTTATTGCTTTAGTACATATGAGAGTATTACTTTAAAATTTTAATGATAGAGAATTAATTGTGATTGCATTTTACTATTTAAATAGGCTGACACATTATATTTTTTGTAGTCTGAAGAAGCGGTCAGTTGAACTGCGAAAACACTTACTATTAAACCTTTTTCTTTACAATTGTGCTTCTTGGCCTATCACTGGAATTACTGAACTTGTACTTATATTGCCTGCAGCCGTGAGTGCCTGGGATTTTTTTTCTGAATTTTTTTCCTACTTTTTCCCGGTCACTTTTTTCATGTATTTATGAATGAGGAAGTGACTGTGTGTGTGTGTGTGTGTGTGTGTGTGTGTGTGTGTGTGTGTGTGTGTGTGTGTGTGTGTGTGTGTGTGTGTGTGTGTGTGCAATCGGGAGAGTGAGAGCGATGTATGAATGAATGCATATGTGGGTGTGTGGAGTGTGGGTGTGATAGACAGTGATGTGTGAATGAATACAGGTATGAATGAGGAAGTGACTGTGTGTGAAATTGGAATACAGATATGAATGAGGATGTGACTGTGTGTGAGAGAGATCGGGAGAGTGAGAGCGATGTGTGAGTGAATGCAGGTATGAATGAGAGAGTGACTGTGTGTGAGAGAGATCGGGAGAGTGAGAGCGATGTGTGAGTGAATGCATGCATGAATGCAAAAGAAACTGTGTGTGGGTGTTGGTGTGGGTGGTATGGAAGAAAAGTACACAAACCTCGTCACTGCTGCTGCCAGCGATCACTCTCACTCTTCACTCTCCCCCTCTCTCTCTCTGTCTCTCTCTCACACACACACACACCTCTCGACCTCTTAGTAGTACAAAAAATCTGGACAAAGCCTAATGGAATGGGGGGACAAATAGGGACAGATTTTAAATATTGCCCTTATAACCATAGAAAGTTGCTAGAATAACAGAATTTATCTTATCATGCATTTTTCTGAAGGTATGGCATCTGAAATACAAATGTATATCATTATTTAGTGACTTCACTCCTCAGATCATCCCAGTGATTTTGCAGAAAATCACAAAAGTTATGAGGAACAGACCAAAACTCAGAGGGAAAAATCTGGACATTCTGCGAAAATCAGTACAGTTGAGAGGTATGAGTACCTCTCAGCCTCGTACTTGGATCAAGAAATCTGGACAAAGCCAAAAATAATGGGGGGACAAAGGTCCAAAATAGGGACCCTTTTAAGTACTGCTCTTACAAACTTCGAAAGTTGATAGAAGTACAGGTTTTGCATTCGCATGAATTTTCTGAAGGGTATGACATATGAAACTCAATTGTCTGTCATTTTCTGACTTCAGCCTCACTGATCTGCCAGTGATTTGCCAGAAAACAAAAATTTTATGAGAAAAAGACCAAAAATATGAGGCAAAAATCTGGACATAGTGAAAATCTGTACAATTGAGAGGTATGCTGGACAGAGCCAAATAATAGGGACAGATTTTAAATATTGCTGTTATTAAAATCAGTAAGGTTGCCATTAGATTTACTTACCTTTCAACCATAGTAGATCAGTATTATGCTTTTAAGCAGAATGTACATATTTTTTTTTTGGTAATTATTGCCAACTGTCTTTTTATTGTACTTTGGAGCTTTTCTCCCCAGCTCTGGCATCCTCGTTAAACAAAGGTCAAATAAATAAATGAATATCTACTTTATTATGCGTGCCGTGAGATGGCCGATCTGTGGAAAATTGTCTTACATTAATACTGGTCCTTGGTGCAAAAAAGGTTGGAGACCACTGGTTTAGATGATATTCATTCTGGATAACTGGCAGTAGTATGCCACTCCTTGTCAGAAATGCAGCATTTTATCTTTAAAAAACAGATGTTGCTGATGTAATTCAGTGAAGTGCAATCTTTAAAATAGGTCATGATGTCAGGGGATCTCCAGAATAATGATGGGCATTGGTCCAAACTTTGAACAAACATTTAAACAAAATGTTATATCATTTGTCAGGAAGGTGCGTGTTTGCACATATGAAGTTTATATCCAGCTGTAGCAGAGAAGTGAATATTGTATTGTACATTGCCCTAATTCAGCCATATATATATTGCATCCTTTTGTAGCTTCCTAACTAAACATCTTATGCAGCTGGAGGAGGTACAGAGGATCCTCAAGAAGAAAACTGAAGCGCTGAGTAACCTGGGGATACTTAGATAAGCTTTGGGAGTAATCTCTTCTCTCTGTTTTACAGATTACCTAAGGAGATCTCTGCTTTGTATTTAAGGCCATGAGAGACTTAATTCTGTTTGAGAGTCTGTGCCACAGAAAGCTGGTGGGAGAGCAGGCTCCCGTACATGCAATCTTGTACTCATAATCAGCATTAACAACAGTAAGAAGAGCAGCAAATTCGTCACCCACATATTTAGAATAAGCTCCAGATAACAATTAAGTAGTTTATTCTCGTCTTTCTGTAAAATGAATCTGGATGAATATGTAACTAATCATAAATAGTTTCATGGGGTAATGGTTGTCAAGCTTCTTACAGTCTGGCAGGTCACATACTAAATTTGTGAAACTGCAAAAGCAGAAGTCCACATTGTAGGATATTTGCATTTAGGGGAAAGAAATAGTAATAAAAACATGATAAAATAATATGGCATTCATTACATTGAGTAAAAAACTTGGTTCTGAATGAGCAGCTTAAAACATTGATTAAATCCAAAAACACGTTTCATAAAGTTTTTCCAAGTATTACTCCCTCAGGGATAAAATACACACACTGATGCAACTACTTAAAATACTGTAGTAAAACATCACTTGATAAAATTGACAGATCAGCATGCATCAGTGTAATAAATGCAATGGGATTCCTTTTCAGACCAGTTGCAGTTGGAAACTGAGTCCATTTCATCAAGTCTTGGTAGGGATGTATGCAGCAGGTAGGTTTTGTCACTTAGTTTCTATAAATAACTTGTGCATGCGCTCTATATTGGCTGTAGATGTCTGTGTGTGCACGAGTTTGTGGTGTAGAACCACCACCGGGGAAGGATTAGCCATCTGGTGGTGTAAACCTTAGCTCTAAATGGTGGTAACTGTTGAAGTTACACCCCAACCCCATATGCAAAAATAGGAAAAAGGAGTTGTGGATGGATAGATCGATCACAACCACATATTCATTTATTGACTAAAGGTGTTACCATGAATTTAAATAATGATCTGATTTTGTTAATCCTCGTTCATTCCTTACGTGTGGGTATCAGTTCCGACCTCGGAACCAAGCCGGCCATCTTCCAAGCTCGCGTCAGCTACAAACTCTCGAGCTAAAACTCTTACCCTGAATTCCCCTCTCTCTGTTACCTCAGATTTCGTTTGCCCCATCGCCATTCGGTCATGTCAAGCTACTTCTCTTGAGCTAAGTACAATATTTTTTTGTCATACTAATCTAAGACAACTTTTTCTCTCAGAAAAGTTACTAGATTGTTTTCTCTTACCTTATCGCATTTAACGACTATCCCTTCTTGAATCTTTTCAGTCCCCTTCATCCTATTTACCGCTTGGTAATTTCTAATTTACCATCGTTGGTAAACCCTTTTTCCACCTTACCTTTGGGTATTTCTTGTACCATTGCTGGTATCTTTTCTGATTTTCCTTCTTTCCTAACATGGCAGATAAAAAAGATAGTTCAGGATGTAAGAGATGTTCAGATTGTGGCCATAAATTACCTACTTCAGATGCACATTCCCTGTGTGTGCCTCATTTGTCAGTTGACCTGCCCTGTGTAATTTGTAATCATTTTTCTAACAGGACGTTGATTTAGAGAAAAAATGAATTGCTATTGAAGGGGCTACTTAAATCTCCTTTTTCAGAGGCTGTTTCTGGGTCAGAGGCTTCAACCCCTCCAAAATTCCATAAGAAAAAGACTGATGAACATACAAAGGCCAAGTCTCTTCCTTGGTTCCCTGCTGGGGACTCCAACCAACCGAGACCCAAGAAGGCTAAGCTTTCCACTTTGGATCTGACTTTTTCAGCTCCAGTGCTTTTGGTGCCTAGACCTTCGACACCAAGGCCATCGGCGCCATCTGTGATTTCGGCACAGACTAGCATGTCCTTTACCATATCGGTACCAAGGGGCTCCTCGGTTCAGACTTCTCCATTGGCACCGACTATCCAGTCGATGCAGACTGTTAACCACATCGGCTCAGACAACCTACCCAGAACTGACAACTCATTTATTGACACCAATATTTTCGGTTCCAGCCTCAGTGCTGACAACCACTTTGACACCGACCTTATCGTTGATGCAGACCGTGACTTCGGCATCGATGATTTCCTCGGTGCAGACACCTGTAGTTCAGTCGCTTATGGTCTCGTTGTTTTCAGTGCAGACTGGTGAGGTGGGCACCGTGCTTGCCCCATCTTTGGATAGACCTGACTCTCACTCAGCCATGTCCGTGAAATTCACTAGAAGCCTCTCTGAACACGACATGTTGCGTCTTGTGGAGCAAGTGCTTTTGGCCAGAGGTATCCTACCCCCCAGGACCTATTCTTCCTTGGAGGTGATCACCCTTTGCCAAAGACCCCTACTTATTCTCCTCCTTCATTGCCTTTGAAGCTCCTTGATATAGCACAGTCTTCCCCCTCTACAGTTTCCTTTATGGATCTCACTAAGGAACCGCAGTTGCCTTCGTGGCAGGAGAGTTTTGCTACGACACAGGATGTCAGCTGTGGCATAGGTAATTTGGTGTTTCGCAGCCATCCAGGGACTCCAAGTCGGCAGGCTGAGCCACTTAGGGGAGGGGTGACCCCCATCCTGGACACTCACCCCTCTTCAGGTGGACCGGCCTTCCAACTAATGGAAAAGGCTTTGGCATCAGCTGGCGATACTGTGCTATCAGCCTCCCTGCCCTCCTCTGGACCGCAGTGTACACAAGTCGCTCCTAGCAGACACCGGGCGCAAGGGCCTCAGGATATACTCCCACAGGAAACCTCTGTTGCGTTGTCTTCCCCAGCTTCTCCCTCTGAGGAAGTTCATCGAAAAATCTCGTGCAAGAGGAAGCATATGGACTCCACAGAGGAGTCCATTACTGAAGACACGGACTTTGATGATGGGGAAGGGTCCCGTCGGTCACCCTCTGAGGTATCCTTTGGTGATATCCTTGAAATCCTTAAACAGAGAGGTGATTGGCAGCCCTCTAACCCAACTTCTGAAGAGTCTGTGTTCCTGCAGGCCTTTCACTCCCGGCCCCCTACCTCCTGGGTTACTCCACCTGCTGACTAACTGGTCTGGCTCATCGTGCAGCATGCGTGGAAGGCTCCTGACACCGTTGAGGCCATTCCCCGTAGGCCAGATAAAATTTTGTCCCCTCCTGCTACTGACCGCCATTGGGCCAAACGTCTTCCTGTAGATGCTCTGGTGGTGGCGGCCGCATCCAAGAAGGACCTGGCGAAAGAAGAAAGCCAGACTGTCCATCTGCCCAACAAAGAGTCCCAGGCTCTGGACAGAATAGGGAAGCGTACTTTTGCATCAGGGACCTTTGTAATCAGGTCCCTGAATTATGTGGCACACTTTACCAGGCTTCAGAGGGATTTAATTTCTGAGCTCTCTGAAATTTTGGCTGGTGCCATGTCTGATGAGGTCCATGACAAAGTGGCCTCTCAGCTGGCCACCATTGAATCGATATCTAACTCCTCCATGCGCCTGATATCTCGTGCATCAGGAGGAGCAGCTAGAGCAGCAAGTTCAGGCGTTGTTCTGAGACGACATGCCTGGATGCACTTATGTAATTTCACGGAACCCTTCAAGGCTTCCTTTCTCAATGCTCCCATCGACGCCTCTTCATTGTTTGGACCCAAGGTTAAAACCACAATGGCCAGATGTGAACAGGATGGTAAGACCCTTTCTGCCATGGGTGTCAATTATTCTTCCCCTCAATGTGCTTTCTCCGGAAACCAGAAGAGTGGGAAGGTATGGTACAAAACATCTCGGGGTTCTTTCCATGACACACTGGCTGAGTTCTCCCCTAGAGGCAGAGGGGGAAACTCACAGAGAAGATGCCCTTTTTGGGGGAGAGGGGGTCCGCATAACCAGGGTTCCAGGGACACTTTTCCTGGCAGATCCTACCAGCACTCCTGAATAGCGGCCCAACTCCTTTCCTCTGGAGGTGGTTGGGGTCGTTTCACTTTGTACCCTTCTGCCTGGCTAACCATCACCACCTACTCTTGGGTACAAAGGATAATAACCAGAGGTTATCATATTCCCTTCGATCTTTGTCCTGCCCCCCAAAAAACTTACCCGACGTTCCACCCAATCAAAGAGAAGAAGCAGCATTAGAGATATCAAAGCTGCTAAGAAAAAGTCATCCAAATAGTCCCTCCAGACCAGATGGGATCCGGATTCTACTCAAGATTATTTTTGGTGCCAAAGAAAACCGGGGACTGGAGACCAATTCTGGATCTCAGTGTATTGAACAAGTTTGTAAGAGTACAAAAATTCCGGATGGTCACAATACAGTCTATCCTCCTGCTTTTGGAAAAAGACAATTGGATGTGCTCGATAGATCTTAAAGATGCGTACTACCACATAAAAGTGGACCGGCCATGAAGAAGATTTCTGGAGCCAGTCACTACCAGTTCAGAGTACTGCCCTTCGGACTCTCTACAGCCCCTGGAGTGTTCACAAAGTGCATGGCAGTCGTCACAGCTCACTTGCGATTGCATGGATTCCCGGTGCTTCCATACCTAGATGACTGGCTCATCTCCGCTCCCACCAGACATCTATTGGAAGAAGCCCTGGCATACTCCCTCCTCGCTGCAGAAAAGGCTAGGCATAACCATAAACTGGCAAAATCCAATCTCACCCCATCTCAGTCCACAGAATCCATAGGGTTCATCTTGGCTACAAAAAATTGCAGAGCATCCATTCTAGAGCACATAATTGTAAGGATAAAGCAGCAACTGTTCCCAATCCTTTCAAGGGAGAAATCCACAGCGCACTCTGTCCTACAGCTGTTGGGTTCCATGGCAGCCTCCATCACCATTGTCCCCCTGGCCAGGTTTCACATGAGGCTTCTACAATGGCTACTGTTCTTCCAATGGTATCCCTTTCAGTATCCTCTTTCAGCCAAGATTCGAGTAACTCACAGGTGCAAACAGGATTTAAATTGGTGGATGACCCACAACCCATCACAATGGTCTCGCCCCTTCTCCCCCCCAGCAGCCCAAGGCTACATTGACCACGGACGCCTCCCTGATGGGCTGGGGGGGGGCTATGTCAGGGACAGACAGTCCAAGGTACTTGGTCCGGATTGGAGGCCCAACTGCATATAAATGTTCTAGAGCTGAGGGCGGTGCTTCAGCATTGCAGGCATTTCATCCCCTGCTGCCGTCTGGGACTACTGCGATACAATCAGACAACATGGCAGTGGTCTGGTACATCAACAAACAGGGCGGAACCAAATCTTACCCACTCTGTCGAGAGGCCATGAGGATATGGCAATGTGAGATGGCTACCAACCGTTTTCTTCTAGCAGTGCACATTCCCGGAAGTTCCAACATGATTGCACCTGCTGAGTCTGTCTGCTTTCTTCCACCTCACGAGTGGTCCCTGAATCCCTTGATAGTGGCAGAGATCTTCAACTGCTGGGGTTTTCCTTGCTGCGACCTCTTTGCATCCCCGACCAACTACAAATGCAGTAACTACTTCACCCTGATTCCCCCTTCGGAACAGTCACTCAGGGATGCTCTAGTCCACGATTGGCCCTCGGGTCTTCTTTATGCATTTCAACCTCTCCCCCTCATTCCCCAGTTTCTGAAGAAATCCGCCGGTTAAAGAGCAAGGTGATCCTCATTGCATCATATTGGCCTTGTCAGATTTGGTTCCCCCTTCCTTTGGCCTCATCTGCTAGATCAACCATAGATTCTCCATACAACCCCGGGGTTGATCTCCCATCCGCAGAATCTGATTCATCCCAACTTGGACAGCCTGAAGCTCACAGCTTGGCTCCTCCAATTCCCTTGATTGCCAGGCAGAATGATCTTTCTTTGCCAGTACAGGACATTCTTATTGCATCTTATAAGTCTTCCACTAGAATTACTTATCTAAGCAAGTGGAAAAGATTTAACTTTTGGCTGAAAGAAAAGCAAGTAGATCCCTTTTCAGCACCAGTGTCGATGGTACTGGAGTATCTAGCCGACCTATTTCAATAGGGTCTGTCGGCCTCTGCCATTAGAGTTCATTTGGCTGCAATATCTAATTTCCATGAGGGTGTCCAAGACTCCTCTCTTATGTCACACAAATTATGCAAGACCTTCATAAAAGGTGTGAATCATCCAAAACCCCCTTTTAGAGAAACCTATTCAACCATAGGACCTGTCATTACTTCTACAAGCTTCGACAATGCCACCTTTCGAACCAGATTCTTCTTGCGACCTCAAATACTTGTCATGGAAAACCTTGTTTTTGGTCGCCATTACTTCTGCCAGACGTATCTCTGAGCTTCCAGCTTTATTCACCAAGAGTCCTTACATGATTTTTCATAGAGATAGAGTGTCATTGAGAACTAATCCTTCCTTTCTGCCAAAAGTGATCTCTGAAATGTCCATTAATCAAACCATTGAATTGCCAGGTTTCTTTCCCAGCTATTCAAACAAGGGAGAGTATTGCCCACATACCCTAGGTATTCACAGGCAAATTTGCTTCTACTTGAACAGCACTAACGCCTCTCGTAAATCAGACCAGTTATTTTTGGCCTATTCTGGACCTAGATTAGGATGTGCTGTTGCTAAGGTCACATTGGCTAGATGGTTGAAAGATTGTGTGACCTTCATTTATACACAACGTAATATTCCATTGCCTACTACCATAAAAGCTCATTCAACAAGGTCTGTGGCAATTTCTGCGGCCTTCCATGCCAGAGCTTCTTTACATGACATCTGTGCAGCTGCAACTTGGGCTGCGCCTCATACCTTCATCAGTCATTACAAATTGGATTTGGCCTCCAGGGGAAGAGCATCTTTTGGTTCTGTGGTGCTCAGGAATGTCCATCCATGAGAGCCTCCCAGGAATAGAGGTAGCTGGGGACTCTGTGCCACACGCAAGGAATGAACGAAGATTAACAATATCAGATAAAGAAGTTATGTCTTACCATAACGTTCCATCTGTATTGTTGATCCTCATTCAGTCATTACGACCCTCCTTCCTTCCCCCTCCTGTGGCTTCTAGTGGATCTCACCATCTGGTTCTTTTAGGTCATTTGACCAGAGGTAGTCTCTACCTTCTTTTGACTTGCAAACTCAGTATGAGGTAACAGGGAGAGGGGAATTCTGGGTAAAAGTTTTAGCTCGAGAGTTTGTAGCTGATGCGAGCTTGGAAGATGGCCGGCTCGGTTCCAAGGTCGGAACCGATACCCACATGTAATGCCTGAACGAGGATCAACAATACAGGTGGAACATTATGGTAAGACATAACTTCTCTTTATTTGTCTTTATCTAAAGCATGTTTGTAAAGTTTATTATTATTTGCAAATCTCATGTCTAAATTGTGTCCTGAAATCCTTCTCCAGAAGGTTTATTGTACTTCCTCTGTATAGAAAGAACTGCGTCAACAACGGGCAAGATAAGCTAAAACAGAAGACAAGTACAAAAACACATGCAATCAAATCATGTTCCAATTTTGGAATGAATAATCATGTTATCCATTTTAATAAGACATTTACAGCTTGTACATGTACCACACCTAAAAGTACCTGGTGATATGTGATGATCCATTTGTTTCCTGAGTTAACATATTATTGATTGTCCAGCCTTTGTGTACCACCAATGTGGGTCTGATACGTAGATCAGCAGACCAGTATGTGTTTAACATGTGAAACACTGTATAACTCTCAATTGAATAATTAGATTTTGTTTTGATATTGCTTTCATCACTCGCTTTCCTGTTTCTTAACAACACTGTCCTTGTTTTCCCTATTTTGTGCATATTATTTTCATTAAAAACATTATTTACCAATCTTGGGGGTATCCTCAATCACTAATCATTTTGATCATCCCTGTCCACTCTCCATCTTAGTCAGATGCATTTTGTCACTTTTAACAGACTGTAATACAAATGAGCATTTTCACTAATCTGCAGCTTTAGCTAGTGTGTTGTACATACCTTGCCAGGCTGCACCTTCTTTACAGCTGTGCACAGGCTTGTCACTCAGTCACCCACCAGGTGGCTTTTGAGCTGCAGTCTGCCATTACAGCCTTGTCTTTGAGATGGTACAGCCTGTACTAATTGTTGTATCTGGCTTTTCCACTGTCTGAGTCTGCTGTTTGAGTCTGGAGTGGCTGGAATACTGCTAAGGCAGAATATTCCATGATATGGTTATGGCTTGTCAGAGGAAAAGTGAATTAGTAAAATGTTTGTGATAGAGTAGGCTACTTTACTTACGCCTTTGCTGAGAGACTAAGTTTGTATTTAGCAGAGTTGTTGGCTACCTTAGATTGTTACATAATTTACCTAACATTTAAACGTGTAATTCAGTTCACCACCACAGGACTCAAACTGCTGCTCTTACCTGGGGCTTATTTCGCGGATTAGTGCTGTGTGTTTTCATTTCTTTTTCTTTCTCTTTTAATTGATATTTTTCTAGGAAAACATCTCCGTAATTCAATACTTTGTATGTGTATTTATATAGGGCATTATTTACAGATAGGCTGTAACAGCCTGTCTTGCTACAGATGCCTTTGGAGCATATGAAGTCACAGGCAGATATGAGCATGATGTTTAGTGGTGTGGGCCTGTCAGTATACCTCTCAACTGTCCAGATTTTCGCAGAATGCCTAGATTTTTTGCCTCATGTTTTTGGTCTGTTCCTCATAAAATTTGTGGTTTTCAGGCAAATCTCTGGGATGATCTAAGGACTGATGACACCAAATAATAGCATACATTTAAGTTTCAGACTTCATATCCTTCAGAAAAAAATGTATGCTAACATAAATCCTGTTATTCTAGACACTTTATAAGAGCAAATTGCTCTTCAATTTTTTTCCCTTAGATCTGCTAGTTCTCTGCTCTCCTGCACTTTTATTAGCTTACTAGTCTAGCACTTTAAACTATTCCCGGTGCCCGAAAATCTGCTCTTTAAATTTTCCCTTAGAACTAGCTGGTTTCTCAGTAGTAGCACTAAAATCTGAATCCCTGTGACTATCACTTGCTCTAAAACTTGCTGGAAAGCACTAGGAAACCTTTAAACTGATACAAACACTCAACTCTCCTTTTTAATAAGGAGAAATTAATTGTAGGCACTAAACAGTCTATAACTGCAAAGTACCCTGCCAAGGTAAGGGAAAACAGCTCTTGTACTTTACAAAAGAAACACCAAACCTAGGCATGTTCAAGGGTCAGCTTCTGGTGATTGCTCCTGTCTACCTGGTGAATGTGGGCATACTGAGGCAATGCAGCAATTGCCTCATGTACACAGACAACCCTCTCCTCCTACCACCCAACACTACATCCTGCGAGAGATGCACTTTCATAGCCAAACTGGAAGCAAAGCTCTCTCCAGCCAAGCTAGACAGTCAAGAGGAGAAGGTTAACATCTGCACTACACCTCAAACAACACATAGCCCTTCAAAACTCATGCCACCAACATCCACACATAGTAATGCTAAACCCACTTATGTGGAGGCCCTTAACATTAACCTGCCCAAGCAACAAGGACCTCTGAAGCTGAAACGCAAACAAACACCAATCACAACCAAAGTGACACTAACTCAAAATACCAGTGTGCCACCAAACAACAGCCCCTAAGGCAAGACAACATACCCAACACTTTAGTCATAGGTGACTATAGTCAGGCACACTAATGTCCCACTCACCAGGCTGAACAAGGAGAAAATTAGTGTCAGCTGCCTGTTGGGTGCCAGGATCAAGTACAAATATGACTCTGTCATTGTCCATGTTGGAGTGAATGACTTGAGACATACCTCCCTGGGCTACATGAAAAGAGACATTGGAAGAGCTCTCAGATCACGTGGCCCTGGCAGGTATGACCCTAGCCCTGAGCAGCATTCTGCCTTTGCCCAGAATGATACCACAGTATAAGGACAAAATGATTGACTTCAACAGTTGGCTAAGTTTCTGGTGTCATTCAAAGGGGATCCAGTATCTGTCTGCCTGGGAAGACATGATCGACAAACCACGATGCTTTGCCAGAGATTGTCTGCACCTGTCCCCCCTGGGATTCAGGTCACTGGCTAAGGCTCTCGCCACCCTTATAGTGCCTTTTTTAGGCAAGGCTCAAAGAGCAAAACCACCACTGTAACAGATATAAGCATGCAAAATGTGAAGGTAATGCTACTCAATGCTATAAGTCTAAACCTCAAAATGCACTCTCTCGAGGCACTCCTAAAAATGGAGAACATCAATATCTGTGCAGTAACTGAGACCTGGTTCAAGGCTCCAGAGAGCACCCCTGCAATACCAGGCTACAACTCATGCCACACTTTTTGGCTAACAAACCAGGACCGAAACACTGAAGGCGGTGGAGTGTCCATATTCACACCTCCAGGTTAGTTGTCCAACACAATGCATCTGAAATTTTACAGGTGCAACTAACACTAGGTAAGACTGAAATCCAAATTGAAGCTTGCTACAGATCCCCCACCATGCCCCAAGATTCTCACTTCTCACTACACCTTTCTAATCATACTGGAAAATATTAAGATACAACTAAACACCCTAATACTGGGTGATTTCAACTACCCTGCCATTAATTGGGAAAACTACTCTGGTACCAACACCTTTACCCAACAGTTCTTGGAATTCATAAATTCCAACACCCTAGATCAACTAATCCATAGTCCCACCAGGGGCTCAAATATCCCAAACCTAGTCATTACCAACATGGGAGATCGATGCTCCACACCAGTGGTCACCCCCTCATTGGTCAGGTCTGACCATAAGCTAATCACCCTTGACATCCACATCCTACCCCCACCTCCCAGTAGGGAAATCTCCATAAAAAACTTCTCCAAAGCCAACTTCATGCTACTCAAGTCAGAAGTGACAAACATCATGACACCCATGCAGACGGGAACTGAAAGTTCGACTGCTGAATCTTACACTAAGCACTGTACCAGCACATCCACTCCTGCATGAATCGTGCCATTCCGGTCAGAGCCAAGACGCTCTCCTCCAAAAACAGGAAGCCAATCTGGTGGTCCCTTGCCATAAACAAAGTATACAACAGAAAAAAAACTGTTGCAGAAAAGAGGAAAATCCCAGGATGCAAAAAACTCCCTTACCAGCCTCAGTAAGAAGCTGAGATCCCTCATAAAGTCCTCCAAAGCTAGTTGCGAAAATAAAATTGCCAAAGATTCCAAGGACAGCCACAAGGCATTCTATAGTTATGTCAGGAATCTAAATGGCAATGCTCAGATCTGCTCTGAGCTACAAGAGCATGGCATTAAATATACTGATTCCAAAGATATTGCCAGTATCCTGGCAGATCGATTCAGTGCCAACTTTACCCCCCTCTCACCCCCTAAAGGGCCCATCTCAATACCAAAAGATTGCCAAATTCTGGTAATCATGGCCACACAGGTAAAAAAACGCACTCTCCAAAACTAAGAATACAGCATCCATGGGACCAGATAACATCCTGGGCTGTGAGCTACATGAACTACAAAATGAACTGGCACCTCATCTAAGTGTCATGTTTAATCATAGCCTCACCTCAGGCTTTGTGCCTAATGATGGGCACACAACTACAGTTATCCCACTCCACAAGGGGGGATCCACCTTGGATCCTGGGAACTGTCATCTCATCAGTCTGACAAGCCTGATCTGCAAAGCCATGGAACGCATTATCATGGAACTTATAAATAAAGACATTGGCAACCTTCAAACACTGGACCCCACCCAGTTTGGTTTTCTAAAGGGCCGAGCTTGTCTCCTGAACCTGATTGACTTCTAATCAGTCTCCAGAGCCGTGGACGAGGGTAAGGTGGTCCACACAGCCTATCTGGACCTCGCCAAGGCCTTCGACACCATCCCCCACTCTGCAATCATAGATAAACTTACTAAGCTGGGCATTGATCCCTCCGTCACTCGATTGGTTGCCAACTGGCTTACTGACAGAGCCCACACTGTAAAAGTAGCCGACTCCAAATCCAGCTCCAGACAAGTGACAAGTGGAGTACCTTCAGAGTTCAGTCATGGGACCACTCTTGTTTGGCATCTACTTCTCTGAAGTACAGCCAGCACTAAAGGGACTCTGGCTAACAAAGTTTGCAGATGACTGCAAACTAGGAGCCTTTATTGAATCCCCAAATTATGTGGATATTCTACAAAAGGGCCTTACAGAAACAGATGTTTGGTGCCATAGCCATGGGCTCAAGCTCCAATGCCAAGAAATGTGTAGTTATCCCCTTTGGGAAAAACCATGTACCAATGAATTACCACATAATTGGCAGTACACTAAACACCGAAAGTGTGATAAGGGACTTAGGGACACAGGTGGACATTGGTCTCACCTTCGATAACCACAGCACCACAACAGTCAGGAAATCTTTCAATGTGGCATACCTTATCACTAAGGGCTTTTCATCCAGAAAAAAGGAGATCATTGTCCCACTGTACTCATCCCTCATTAGACCCATTATAGAGTACAATGCTCCATTTGGTATGTACCACACAATATGTCTGCAACAACTGGAAAGGCCACAGAAACACCTCACTAAAAGAATGAGAGGCCTAAAGCAGGTGCCCTATGCTGACAGTCTAAAAAAACCTCCAGCTGTACTCTGCCACTTATCGCCTACTCAGAGGTGATCTCTGCTTAACATACAAGGCCATGTCAAACCCAGAGATGTTGGACATGCTACACTTACAGAAATCCCAATCCCACAGAGCCACACGCTCCAGGGATCTAAACCTGGTCATCACAATGAACAAAACCTGCTGGAGGGATAGGTTCCTGACCCAGAGACTCTCCATACTCTGGAATAGACTGGCCATGCATGTCAAGCTGAGCGCCTCTTTGGCCCTCTTCAAAAGGAACCTTGACGATTGGATGGGAGATAGGAAATTCACCCTGGGGATCACATCATTCACCCTGCTAGACAGGGAACCAGGGAAGTAAATGTTCTGGGAAGAAATATCCAGGGAATTGTTATGGCTAGGCCGATAGCCTAGTACCAACCTATTTACCTATAATATTTAATATTTAAAATCTGTCCATAGTTTTGTGCCTTTGTTCCCTCATTATGTCAGACTTTGTCCATATTTCTTGCTCTAAGAGGTTGAGAGGTATGGCCTGTACTTTGCAAAGTAGTTCATGTATGTGCTTGAATCTAGGGATATGGAGGTTGAGCTTATTGTAAGCATTGCCTTATTTTTATCTAGTGCATCTTGGTTTACATGAGTAAAGGCTGTGAGGATACAGTTAATGGTCAGGAGAAAAATATTCATGGGCAGAAACAGTGCTTGCCGTTACTGGATAGCGGGTGACTATGTGACACACCTGGTTTATTGTTAATGTGGAGGTATACTCTGAAAATAGGAACTAAATCATGCTGTGAGTCAGGAGTATAGACATAATTAATGCTGAACTCCTCGGTAGTATCATATTCAGATCAAAGAGAAACTGAGAGAGAGAGAGAGATTAACAGATAAATACATACATGTTGGCTTTTCTCAGAAGCAGCATTATGTTGCATTTTGTTGTGATGAGCAGTGGAAGAGAAGTAATGTCATTCTCCTGTTCGTATGAGATAGCTTCTGAGTCAAACTTTGGAACAATGTGTATATTTTGTCTCCTCAGAATACTTACGTAACAGAGGATACATTTTGCGGTTGATGATGGATAGGCTTAACGAGTTCTTAATATGATCATGAGGCTGCCTTTATAGTTGAAAGGCTTAATCTTTAGGGGAGGAAAAAAGATGGCATGTTGTTTGTTAGTAGCATTCTTATTAAAATGGTTGTTTTTGATAGAGAATAAAGTTCACTTACCCCTAGTTCTGTTTATAAATATAATCACCCTTATATTGTAACTGTTATAGAATGCTGGTTGCTATGCCACCATGATGCAACTTTCAGTTACAGTCATGTTTGTCAAGTATAACAAGTGATTTTTATCAGCTAGATTACCCTATGCTGCAGAAAAACAGTTTTCATTTCCTGCACACAGGTATTTAATATGCTGTTGCTTTATGCTGACGAAATAGTAGCAAAATTAACTTTGAAAGAAAAGAGACTACTTACACATCAGCTTTAAATGTAGTTAAATGGTCTCTTTTGATTTTTTTTTTTACATGAACATAGAAGTATTCAAAATCACAAGTGCTTACAGTGATTGATTGTATTATTTTTACTTGTTTTATAACTATCAAGATGTAGTCAGCCAAATAAGTATACCACAAAGAATGTTTGTAAACTTGTAGTTAAGTTTGATAGACTGGAGGTGCACTTTAATTACCTCATGTGGTCTATTAAAAGCCACAGAGATTACCTGTAGAAAGTGATGATTAGTGAGGTAAACTCTAACAGCATAACGCACTTCAAATCATTTTGGCAAACAGTTTTATAGTCAGCTTTGTGTTATAGATCACTGATTCAAAACAGAACCAGCTTTACTCTTTTAGTTCCCCTTTGCTGGTTTTGCACTTTCTTAAAGGTAATAAACAACATGGAAGATTTTGAAAGCATACTGCACAGGTTCAATGTAGCCTGAATCAATCTTTTTCCTTCATGTGTAAAATCTTAAATTAGAAGTCAGAAGAGAAAACCTCCCAACAGTGCCACCATGTAGTGTTTCAACATGCTGCAGAAGACATCATAGCATATATAGCCTTTCCATAATGTGTGCGCAGTTGTTTTTTGCATCTAGTTATTACAGTAGTATCTAGTGGGGGTGGGGGTGATATAGAAATATCCTCAGTTTATAGTGAGTAAGATAAGTGAAGATGAATTTCTAAAAAATTGCTAAATGAATGATGCGTTTTGCTGTAGTTCTGTAAAGCTGCTGTTGTAACCACCACCACCACAGCAGTCAAAATTTCAATCAGTTTTATGACCATGTTGGTCAGCTGTTCCTATAATGTTTGCTCTCTACTTTGCATTTCCAACTTAGCCATCAAATGGTTCTAATAATGTACAATGATCTTTTTTAACCATCTTAGATTTGGGAATGAAGTGCCATGAAAACTGCAATAAAAGCAGAAAATATTTAGAAACTGATGGCTGATTAGTTTGAATCCAGATTTTGTAATACCACTGCAGGATGCAGTAATGAAGTAATAATCTTAGGAGCTCAAGTGGAATTTTCTTGTCATTGTCACTGTTACAAGAACTGGGCCAGATTGAATATATAGTATAACACATGAACATGTAATTGAGGGAGTAGAGGTGCAGGCAATTGCAGTATCTGATTTTGCACCTGCAGTGTTAAGGATGATGTCTCAAAGAGAGATTGGTATACTGGCACTTATGTACTTATTTATTGAAAAGGCAGGCATTTAAGGAGTGCATAGCAGATAAGATTTGGAAAGTAATAAGAAAGATTGAAAACAGGTGGGAATACATAGGTAGTGCTTGGAAAGCAGTGAAAGTTAATTGTACCTGTGGTTGAAATAAAGGAAGGAGAAATATGGAAAAATAGTAGAAGAAAATATTGTGAAGGTTAAAGAACCGCAGTATAATTTAGAGACCCCTGCTGTTTAAGAGGTGTAACAACTATGAGGTGCCAGGAAGAATATCCATGAATATTTGGACAAAATGCATGAGCTTGGAAAAGCTGCACTTAGAAGAATAATTGCCTATGACTATAACCCTCTTAGCAGCAGAGGTTAAGGAAGCAGACATTTTAGAGAGCAACAGCAAAGGTGAAGAATCATTAAGTGTAGAAAAATAGAGACTAAAGGAATTGGGAAAAATATTCATGGCATTTTATGAAAGACTTTATAAAGCAGATGAATGGGGTGATCGGGAATCAGGATAGGATTTTGTTGGAGAAGTTTGTGATAAACCTGGGCTTGCAAAGGTGGTGTAGTTTAGAGACTCAGCAGTTTGGTTGTAAATATAGAGGAGAAAGAAAAATGTCAAGCTACAGTAAGTCACCAGGACTGGATGGTCCATCTGTAAAAATCTGGAGGTAGGAGGAAGACCCTAATAAGGAATAAATACATAGACAAATAAATGCCACATGGGAATGTATCTTCTAAACAAACTGTTGTCAGAATACAGTGTGTAATCCACCTCATCCCCCCATATACCTCTCAAACTTTTAATGTAAGAGTCAAGAGATAGCTACAAAAAATAAACTAGGGGAGGATCATAATCTGGGACAGATATTGTCCTTATATACTTAGAAAGCTGATGGAATAGGCTTTGCAGTAGAATGATTTTGTTGAAGGCTATTATTAAATAGTTTGTCATTATTTAGTGACTGCAATCCTTATTGATTTACCAGAAAAATGCAAATGTTATGAGGAGTAAACCAGTACATAATGCAAAAATCATTCCCACATATCTCACACACAGACATGTGACTATCAGTTACAGCCAGTTATCCAACTGTAACTGTACACCTCAGAAGTTTAACTGATCAAATGAATAAATATATGTATAAATGCCTGCAACACAGGTATATGTCTTCTCAGCTCACTGCTGCCAGAATACATTGCAAACCTCCCCCACAGATGCATGCACATACCTCTCAACCTCTTGGCTCAAGAATGAGACAGAAAGGTAAAAAATAATGGAGGACAAAGATCGAAGATGTATTGCCCTTATATAAGTAAAACGTTGATAAGCTTTGCATTAGCTTACTTTTTCTTAAGGTTATTAAGTCTGAAAGTCAAGCATCTGTCATTATTTGGTGACTACAATCCTCCCTAATTTGCCAGAAAAAAGCACAAATGTTATGAGGAATAGACTGAACATGTGGCAAAATCTGAGACAGTTTGCAAAATCAGGGACAGTAGAGAGCACCTATGCCTCTCACACACACACAAACACACATGTTATATGCATACACACACACATGCTTCATGTACATACATTACAGCCACTGACATGACTGACTGTACACTTCAGATGCTGATTGTGATGAAATGAATGAATAAATTCATGTCATTATCACACAGCAATGCATTTTCTCATATCACTGTTGTCAGAATACATAGTTCAAACCACTGCAACCCTGTCCCCAGCACAGATTTAAACCTATTGGCTCAAGAATCAAGGAGAAATGTAAAAAAGTAATGGGAGACAAAAGACCAAAACTTCAATACAATCAGACTGTTTAATGTACAACATAATTTGTATCAGAAAAGTATTTAACTTACAATGTTGCTACAACAGGTATTCCATGACCATGTATTTTCTGAAGGCTACTAAGTCTAAAATTCAAATGTCTGAAATTTAGTAGAAACCAAACGTTGCAGGGAACATATCAAAATATGAAGCAAAGCAGAGAAATTCTTTGAAATCAGAGACAGTTCAGAGCATTATTGCCCCCCCCCCACACCCACAAACTTGTACTTGTAATAAAATACTTATCTTCCCACATAATACATGGCAAATGTAGAGCTATTAAATAAAAAAAAAAAAAACTTGCTCATATTTCAGCAGTAATCCAACACTTCTGTATTTTATTTTCATTCTCAGGCTGCTTGACTCTGGGCCAGTCACTTGAGGCAGCCTGAGCTATTTGAAATGGCTCCTTGCTGCATCATGCAACAGGCCAGTGAGCCACTTTTTGAGATGGTTCTGTCTTTTGTAGATGTTCTGAAGACCTGTAATAAGGCATGACCATTTTATTCCCAATTTGGAGTAAATGTAGTGCTGACCTCTTTTGAAAACAGACTAGTAAATGGAGAAATTAGATTTTTTTTCAGTGGAATTAGGAATGTATCAGAAATACACAGATTCATGGAGTTTTGATATATTGGTAATGGCAGTGCTAATCGCTGCATTTTGAAGTAAAAGAAAAAAATACACATTTTTATTGGGGCGAATAGTAGGAAACAAAAGAACTGTTTGGATTTCCATGATAGGAGTAGACGTTTATATCAGCGCATAGTAGCAGAATAAAGGCAGAGTTAGAGGAAGGGGTAGGCTAGTGGTATACCTGTGGAATATTTGGTGGCACTGAGAATGGATAGGACTATAGCAAGGGTGATAATTAGTATGTTTTATAGAATTACACATCATAATTATTAAAATCCATCAAAGAAACTCCGGCACGATTGGAAGAAATGGTTGGGTAGAAAGATCATTGTGGGAAAGTGCAAGGTTTCTACATATGTCACTAATTCAAGATGATTTAGGATGTTACTGATGAATTTAACACAAACAAGGAACCCAAAATCAAAAACCAGCAATGCAGCAGGAATGCACACCAGCAGGCTCAAATAACAAACTGTTTATTAAATTTACTGATTTTTAGGATACTTACATGGAGATGCTTGGTGCAGCGGTTAGCGTTGTCGCCTCACAGCAAGAGGTTCTCTGGTTTGATTCTTGGCTGAAGCGCCTTCTGTGTGGAGTCTGCATGTCCTCCCTGTGGTCGAGTGAAGTTTAACGACATGCAGGTAGGTGTGTGCATGAATGGGTGTGCCTTTGTTGAAGGTTGGGCGTCAGGCTGGCACCTCGGCACTGTAAAAATCTACTGACAGTCATAAGCGGACTGGCATGCCGCTGTGGCGACCCCTAACCAGGAAAAGCTGAAAGACATTACTTTACATGGAGATGCTTACATAGGTATTTTTATATCCTGGATAGATTGCAAAGGATTTTCTGTCAGGTTCAGCGTAACTGTTGGAGGTATGTGGGGAGTGAGAGAAGAACTGAGAAAATGTTTTTTCGAATATGTGCAAAGTTGATGGGAGTTAAGTGCATTGAAAAATGCCCCAGGGCAGATGCGGGGTAGACAAGTCAAATTTACTAAAGAGATGATCCTGCTAAGTTGGAGAAGGAGAGCTAGAATGTCAGGACATTAGAAGGCCTTAGTAATTTTAATCATGTAGCAGCCAAAAAAGTGATAAGCAAGAAATGGAAATCAAGGGTTAGATCGATCTTGGAAGATGTGCCAGATATCGTAAGGGAAATAAAGCAGCACAGGTAGGGAGGCTTATTAGATAGCAGAAAGAAACAAGATACATACGCTTAAAAGGAATATGAGTGGGACTTTACCTTCACAATGTGAACATAAGTATTGGGGGGGGATGGATATGGCCACAAAAATAGAAGTGTAGTATATGGCATTTTGTCTCCTTCAGAAACCCAAATGTTTACTTACCCAACTTTTAAAATGCCGAGAGGAAAAAGTCGAAGATCGCACAACACTGACATCCTGGAGCCCAACTTTCCACTTCAGGTAAGTAACCTCTTGGCCATCCTGTTGAACTTTGACTCTTACCCTCGCAGTAGTGCAATCTTCGAGTTGGTATATTTAGTTAGGAGGGGGTGAGGTGGGTTTGGTTTTCTTTGGTTCACGTTTTTGTTTAGAATGGCCAAACGGTTACTTACCTGGAGTGTCTGTGTTCCGGGATGTCTGTGTGCTGGTGCTGTTGGCCTTTTCGTTTCTGTGTTAGGAGTTTCAGGTAAATTAAATTTTGTTCTTGTAAAGTAGACACATGACATTTATTGGCTGGAAAAAAACCTCAGTTGTGAGTTCAGAAAAAATTAATAAGTGCTTATTAGAAGAAATAGTTTTTCACTGAATCATATTAACTGGCATGATTTATGACTGTCCTTTCCTTTACTGTAAAATGAATGTAATTCTACAGTTTATATGTTTTCTTCAACAGCTGCCTTACTACTTAAAAATTAAAGTAATAATGCTGCAGTTCATGTATGTTCTACTACAGCTGCCTTACTACTTGTAACCCATATCAAACACACTCGTCTGTTTGCTGTCTCTAAGGCATTACTTACTAACAGTTAAGTTATGTAACTGCAGTCATGCGTGAACCTCCTTCTTAACCCTGCCATCTGTTGTTATGCATTAATGCTTCTGCACCATGCTAAAAAGGCACAGTGTGCTTTAACGCTGTTTGGATCACACTGTCAAGATAAGTTTGGGTATCCAATGCTGCACTGCCACTGCTTCTGTCTGTTGCAGCTGTGTACCTAGACCTCTCTTCTCATCACTCTGTCATCCATGGAAGAGCCACAGGAACAGGATATGCAGCATACTTGAACTTTATAATTAAACCAGTATTTTTGAGTACTTGTAAATACCTGGTAATGCTGTTGCAGTATGATCGATTTGAACATTTGTGAAATTTTCAATTAAATTGGTCAGGAAGGCACATTCCTATTACAGTCACATTTGATCAGAGTTTTATCTTACCCGAGTGTTTATTCAACTAATTTTGATTTTATTGGTTTATTAACCAGGTAAGTTAGTTGGTTTGTGGACCCTCTTCAACTTTGTTCTGTGCCAGAAGGACAGGGATAAATATAGCACATTTATAGATAGTTTAGTGTAGCCATTCATCCAGCATGTTTTTTATGGGCTGGTATAAGGAGAAGCTGAAATGTGTATTGGACACTATCAGGGCATTGTTTTGTTTGCTATATTGGTGGTGTAGAAAGACTGCTGTGCATAAAACAAAAGCTTTCTTATTGACTGATTATTTTCTGCACATTATTCACAGTTTGGAATGGTTCAGTAGAAAAAATGAATGTAACATCTGACAGCATTTTCAAAGTAAAAGCTGCATGTATTATTACATTGTGCTTTATCTTGAACAGACAGTAGTGAGGGGGTGATAATACCAGAGCAGAAAAGTGCAGCATGTCTGATGCTTTGCTTACGGCATACATATTTTGTGTTACCACGAGAGACATCTTAGAGCAGTGTGGGAGGCTAAGTGATGGTGGGGGACGGTTTGGGGTGAAAGAATATTATGCATTAATTATTCAGGTAATTTAGCTCTCTCCTGTTTATTGTTGAAAGTGATGGTTACTATCTGGAAGTAAACCAGACTCTTCAATATGCTTGATCAGCTGTATACAGCATTGTGTTGCACATTTATTTTAATGTGTTATATTTCCCCAGGCAGAATTATTTTGTATTTTGTTTCATTGTTTATTGACTGGAGTAATAAAACAAGTTGGAACACTTCAGAAAACTAACATCACTTATCCTGTGAAAAAATGTTAATGATATTTACTTTAACAAAATTGTCAATAATTGATGTATGAAAAGGTAACCATTTGAAATGCTGGGACCTGCTAGAGTCAGACAGAATGGCCAAAAAAATGGACTTGTTTTAAATAAGGCTGAGATGGCTGTTTCTCGGTATATTCCCTTTTGTCTGAGGTGTGGTAATCTTGGAGTTAGTATATATATGTTTGGAGATGTGGGGGACTTGCTTCCCATATCTGAAGGTGCAGGGAGACTTGCTCCCGTGTAAAAAAGAAGTTTAAAGGAGAAAGATGTTTGAGATTTCCTCTTGTCCTGTAGTTTTTGGCTTTTTTTCCTGTGGCTTACCAGCACTTGGCATTTTGAGTGCTGACATTTCAGTAGGGAGCGATATGAAAATATATGTTGACTATTACAGTTTTCGTATGAACTGTTATACTGTAACATGACAGGCTTTTAAATGTTAACATTAAAAGTATATCTGTGTGAATTATGCAGTGATGGTAACAGTATGAGCTAGTGTGATGTTTTATGCTGTATTGTGTTTGCATGGATCATGTAAAGCTGGATTTTTGCTCCTGCTTTGTAAATTTTGGTTTTGTCAGACTGGTTTTTAGAACTTAAGTTGGTGTTGCCTTCTATTAGTTGCCCTGCTCCAGTCATTTCCTTTGTTTAGAAAGAAAGAGACAAAAGTGTGTGGGACCACTGCCAGAAGAATAATACCGAAACAACAGGATGTTCATTGTGTTACCCTGCTGCAGTCATCACACTTGGGTTATCCTGCCATCAGGCGGTCCCGCAGTCGGCCCGAGTTCCAAAGTCTTGGTCCGGCGTCGGTTGTTGTCTCTTCTTCCCTGACGTCAGTGCGTCAGGGTTATATAAGAGGCATCTGATGCCATTTTCTTCAGTCTTTCTTGTCGCGCAGTGCCCGAAGCAGAAGCAGTTCGCAAGTGCCGGTCGGCCGACACCTGAGATTTTCGAATCGAATTTCAGTCCGAAGTCTTCAATAAAGCTAAGTACCCCGTTGGAGAACCTTTTCTTGCCTCAGTCCGATGTCAGAAAAAGTTAACAATTGCATTTCTTGTGGGAAGCAAATACCTCATAAGTACTTCCATTCTTATTGTATTCCTTGCCTAGGCCCAGACCACGACGTCACAGGTTGTCGGTTTTGTGCTAGGTTTAATAAACGAACTATCAAATGCCGTTTTGACTTCGCACGGCATTACTTTGGTAGGAAATATAATTATATCATGCCGTCAGAGCAGCCACGACTGGCATGCATAAAAGACGCAAGGATAAGGACAGGCAGCCTAGGACCAAGCCAGACTCCGAGGCCTCTGCTGGGCCTGTTGCCGGTTCTCCGGTTTTCAGTGAGGCGCCTACGCTGCCCCTGACGACCGCAGAATTGGAACCCCAGACAGCTGCGGATTCTCAAGTGGAGTGTACTAGGCCGTCGCAGCCATCTTCATTAGGCCCTTCAGACACCGGAGCAGAAGGAGATCCCGGTGCAGTAGAAACACCTTCAGTTGCAGAAGGTGTCTTCAGACCGACTACACTCACTATTAAATCTTACACTAAGCTTAAAACTTCATTAAAACCAAAAAAGACTGTACATCAGTCTCCAGTTCAAGGCCCCATGCCTAAGAAACAGATGCTTAAGATGGCTGAAGATTTGATTACCCTAATCAGGGGTTCTCATCCCCCTCCAGATAAAAGACCAAGACAAGAGGAGGATTATGCTTTCTCTGACCAGGTTTCAATTTCCTCAGATTCTTCTGAGGAACAGGATTACACTTTTCCCCCTTATGAAGACTCTGATGCTGAAGACTCTATTCCCTCAGCATCTCCCCCTGAAGACTACTCCTTTGGGGAAACTTTACATACCATGAGGGAACATTTCCACTGGGAAGGCCAGGACTACTCTGATTCTAAGAAAAGGCTCAGAGAGTTCCTTTTCCTACCCCAGCACAGACCACTTGCTATCCCTCCAGTTTTAGACATTGTGGATGATGTTTACTTGGAGTCTAGTCTAAATCCAGACTCTCTACCTCCTGCTCCAGCCAAACCAGACAGATACTACAGAGTACCAGACTCACACAAATTCCTTTATAAAAGCCCTGTGGCTGACCCAGGAACAATTTCCCAGGGTCCCAAAGGGGCTAAAGCTTCTATGGCTAAAATCCTGTGCCCTCTGAAAGGAATTCCAGAGCCCTAGATAGATGGGGAAAGAAGATATACACCTCAGCTACTCTGGCTATGAGAGCATTAACTTGTCAGTTTCACATGCTGAAATATCAGCAATTCCTAACATCTCAATTAAAACAAAAAATGAGCACACATTCTGAACAGTCTGAATTCAGGGAAATGCAGGATCTGTTGCATGCAGCTGAACAGGTGGGCAAACATACTTTATAATGTGGATTTGATTCATTGGAAACTTCCTGTAGAGCAGCTGTTACTGGGTCTGTCATACGTAGACATGCTTGGTTAAAAGAACAAACCCTACCTGATCATGTTAAAGCAAAATTATTGGATGCACCTTTGCAGCAGGATGTATTATTTGGTGTCAAAGCAGAAGAGGTTCATACTAGGCTATCTGCCCGAGGGCATTTACAAGCCTAGCCCATAGTTTTGTGGCTTACGCCACCCCTTTAGTATGGGGAACTATACCCATTATTTTGCTGTGCCTCTGTTGAGCAGTGACACTGAGGTAATCCCTGGGATATATCTGCGATCTCCCATCCATTGGTCAAGATTTCTCTTGAACAAGGCCAGCAAGGTGCTCTGCCTCACATATACCGGGATTTTATTCCACAGCATAGGGAGTCTTTGGGTGATGAATCTATCCCTCCAGCACGTCCTATTAATAGCCGTGTCGAGGTTTAAGTCTCCCCTTGTGGCTCTGACGGATCTAGATTTTTGAGGTGAAGCATATTCATCAAATCTGGGTTTGACATGGCCTTGTATGTTAGGCAAAGGTCACCTCTGAGCAAGCTGCGACTGAATAGAGCTGGAGTTCTTTCAGTCGGGCAGCATAGGACAGATGTTTGAGACCCTTTATCCTTTTGGTGAGGAACTTTTGTGGCCTTTCCAGCTGCTGCAAGTGTCGGGTCAGATACATTCAATGGGGCATTGTACTCAATCATTGGTCTGATGAGTGATGAGTATAGGAGACTATGACCTCCTTGATCTAGATGAGAATCCCTTCATGATAAGGTGGGCAATGTAGAAGGTCTTCCTAACTACTTTAGCTACATGGGTGTCGAATGACAGACTACTATCAACCTGGGTCCCCAGGTCCCTGATAACTTCTTCTGTACTCAGTGGATTGCCACCTATTTGGTAGCTAGGGGTAACCTTGTTTTCCCGGTATGACTATGCATTTTTGGCATTTAACTTTAGGCCATGGCTCTGGCACCAGTTATCCGTTTCTGTGAGACCCTTCTGAAGGATATCTGTGTCAGATGTGTTTTCTACTATGGCCAGTTTGCAGTCATCTGCAAACTTTGTCAGCCATAACCCTCCTGTGTTTGCTTGTACTTGAAAAGTAGATGCCAAACAAGAGTGGGCCCAGGACTGAGCCCTGTGGTACACCACTTGTGACAGGCTTTGAGTCTGACATGGCGCCAGCAACTCTGACCCTGTGGGTTCTGTCACTCAGCCAGTTTGCAACCCATCTTGTGATGTATGGGTTAACATTTAAGCTGATGAATTTTTCAATGATACCAGTGGGGTATTGTATCAAAGGCCTTCGCCAGATCGAGGTAGGCTGTATGGACTGCCTTTCCCTCATCAATGGCTTTGGTGACTGTTTCAAAAAGTCAACCAAGTTTAGAAGGCATGATCTGCCTTTGACAAAGCCAAACTGGGATGGATCCAAAGTCTGCAAATTCCCTATGTCTTTATTTATGAGGTCCATTATGATCCTCTCCATGGCTTTGCAGATAAGGCTTGTCAAGCTAATGGGCCGGTAATTTCAGGGTCGGTGGAGGCACCGCCTTTGTGAAGTGGGACCACAGTTGCAGTGCCACTCCATGGGTAATGCATCCAGAGGTAAGACTATGATTAAACAGCTGTCCTAGCTGTGGGTTTAATTCCTCGTATCAGGTCCCATGGATGCTGTGTTTTTTGCTTTGGAGAGAGCAGTTCTCACTTGGGCGTTGGAGATGTTTGGGGGGCTGCAATCACTTGGTATAGATATCTCTCCTTTTGGGGAGGGGAGAAGTTTGCACTGAACCTGTCAGCCAGTATGTTGGCAATGTCTGTAGGATCAGTAATCTTCACATCATTTTGAACTAGTTCTGAGCATATCTGGGAGTTTCCTCCCAGGTTTCTAACATAGCTAAAGAAGGTGTTAAAGAAAATGGAGGATAAGGCAAAGTCTATGCAAACCGTCAAGGATTTTTTACAGGTACAACCCCCTCGTTTCAGCAGAAATTGGCCAACAAAAAAACGGTCCTTTCCAGCTATGGACAGATCACAGAGGGGCAAATGCAGACGCCCAAGGGGCAGAGGTCAGTCACAAGGCCCTTACAAACCTCGCCAGTGGGGTACTGCTACCCAGAGAGGAGGAGAAGACAGGCCCCAAGCTAGCAGAAGACAAACACAATGACTCAATCCTCAAACTACCAAGCAAATCTCTCCTGGCAGCTCCCTTGGGAGGAAAATTAGCACTTTTTGCAGACAACTGGCACATCATCACAAAAGACAAATGGGTCCTAAACATTGTCTCACAAGGATGCAGATTCCACTTTCATACCTTGCCAAGGATAAAAGGAATACCAAACCTGCCACCAAATCAATGGGCAGAGGCATAAAAACAAATTACAGCTCTCATGGACATGAGAGCCATTCAACAGGTACCTACACAGGAGCAAGGACAAGGATTTTACTCAACACTCTTTCTAGTCCCAAGAAAGGACAAAGCATGGAGACCCATTCTGGATCTTTCAGTTCTGAACCTATCTGCAAGTACCAAAATTCAAGATGCTAACACTACAGCAGCTTCTTCCCATGCTGGGCAAGAAGGCTTGGCTAGTAACGTTGGACCTCAAGGAGGCATACCTGCATGTCCCTATCAGACAAAATTGCAGAAGATACCTCCGCTTCATTGCAGGTTCAACCCATTATCAATTCTCTGCACTGCCCTTTGGCTTATCTACTGCGCCCACGATCTTCACAAAATGCCTGACACCAGTAATTGCATACTGCAGACAAAGAGGAATTCAAATATACCCATACCTGGACTGCCTTATTCAAGCAGAAAGCAAGGATATTCTTTTAAAGCATCTGGCATTTGTCAAACACCTTCTAAGTTGCCTAGGGTGCACAGTAAACGAAAAGAAATCAAAACTAGTGCCCTCACAAAACATAATATTCCTGAGTGCCAGCTTGAATACAACGGCCCAGATGGCTTATCTCATGCCAGACAAGCAACAACAGCTGACTCAATACTTCAAAATAATGGCAACAAAGACCCAACTCCCTGCAAGAAAAATTCTGCAGGCCTTGGGATTCATGGCATCTTGCATACTACTAATACCATTTGCAAAACTGCATATGAGGAAATTACAATGGTACCTGAAAAGCGTATGGACTCAGCACAGCCACAGCTTGGAAACAATGATACCACTCATTCCCTGCCTTCAACAGGAGTTTCTATGGTGGGCACAGGCATGTCACCTCAACAAGGGTCAGCCTTTCACCTTACCCACAGCCAGGCAAACTATGACAACAGATGCATCGGACTATGCCTGGGGAGCACACATGGCAGGACAGTGCATTCAGGGCAAATGGACTACAGATCAAAGGCATCTGCATATCAGTCAAAAAGAAATGCTAGCAGTACAGAATGCCCTAACAGCTTTCAAGGACCTCTTACACCCAGAACAACTAATAATAAAGACGGACAATACCACAGTAATGTGGTACATAAACAAGCAAGGGGGCACACACTCCTACCCTCTATGCAGGCAAGTAGTGACCTTGTGGAACACAGCACTGTCTTACCAAGTTCAACTACAAGCACAATTCCTGCCAGGAAAGAAAAACACATTGGCAGACAACCTAAGCAGAAACATCATGGATCCCCACGAGTGGAAACTAGATCCACAAGTATTTGCAATGATGACTCAAAAATGGGGACGCCCAGACATAGATCTGTTTGCCAACACCCAAAACTACCAACTACAAAAATTTTGCACAAGGACATTCCACCCACAAGCTTGGAAAGTGGACGCCCTCTCATTCAGTTGGAAAACATTAACAGTGTATGCCTTTCCTCCACTGCCTCTTCTAGCAAATGTACTGCTAAAAGTCAGATTAGAGAGGCCACACATGATACTCATTACACCAGACTGGCCACGCCAGCACTGGTATCCAATGCTAAGGAACATGGGCCACTGCCCGCCATGGATTTTACCACAAATTCCTCACCTGCTCACCCAGCGAGACAATCCGATTCTACACAGCCAGCTCAAGACTTTAAACCTGGCTGCATGGCAAATTACCTAAACAACCAGCCAACACCTCTATCCAAAGCTGTTATATGGATGTCATTCTGGAGGCCAGGAGGCCCAGCACCAGGAAAACCTATTCAGACAAATGGAAACGATTTTGCGCCTGGAACCAGGCTAAAGGCCAAAATCCCCTTGATCCAAACATTCCTCAGATTCTACAATATTTAACTGTGATGTTGCACAAAGGACTTTCCTTTTCATCTGTTAACATCCACACCTCAGCAATTTCAGCTCATTACAACACGGATCCTCCTTTATTTTCACATCCACTCCTAAGACAGTACCTCAGAGGGGCTAAGAACATAAGATCACCCAGGAGAGCACCAACACCTACTTGGGATCTCAACTTTGTTTTGGAAAAGCTTACACTGCTGCCCTTTGAACCACCTTTTTCAGCTGATTTAAAATTTCTTTCATGGAAAACTGCCCTGCTACTAGCACTAACTTCAGCTAGAAGAGTCTCAGAGCTACAGGCACTAATGGCAGTGGAGCCTTTCCTCATTTTTCATCAAGACAGAGTCTCTCTACGAACTAACCCTTCCTTTATGCCAAAGGTGGTCCTAAACCAAACCATTCATTTGCCCACATTTTTTCCAAATCCACAGAACAAAGGAGAAAGACTCCTGCACTCTTTGGACATTCACCGGCAATTACATTAGTACTTGGATAAAACTAAGGCTTTCAGAAAATCTGACCAGCTCTTTGTAGCCTATGCTGCAGGATCACAAGGAAACGCCATCTCAAAACAGACCATTTCAAAATGTGGATAGGACATTGCATACGTTTCTGCTACACACATCATGGGAAACCGGTACCTGCTAACATTAGGTCCCACTCCACCAGGGCTACAGGGGGGTGCCAACCAAGGATATTCTGGAAGCTGCAACTTGGAGTTCAGTGCACACCTTCACCAAACACTATCACTTACCTCTATATTCTAAGTCTAGAGCTGGTTTTGCCACTGCAGTTTTGCAGGGCCTACTAGCTTCTTCTAACCCTGTTTAGATGCACCACCCATCCTTAGCTTTGGGATTCAACCCAAGTGTGATGACTGCAGCAGGGTAACACGATGAACATAGTACAGTTTTGGTACCTACCATAAATGTAGATGTTCGAGTGTTCACCCTGCTGCAGTCCAGGTTACCCTCCCTCCATCCCCTCTGAACTAGCTGGACTTCTCTATACCTTTCTATCCTATACAACCTCTGTGGTGTATTTGCTTGTGCCTGAAGGTATTGCTTTATTTTCATATGTACATTTTTATATAGCACTATATATATTGCCTACCTATTGGGGGGACCTGACATCTGGGGCAAGAAAAACTGAAGAAAATGGCGTCGGATGCCTCTTATATACCCCTGGCACACTGACGTCAGGAAAGAAGCGACAGCAACTGACGCCAGACCAAGACTTTGGAACTCGGGCCGACTGCGGGACCGCCTGACGGCAGGATAACCCAAGTGTGATGACTGCAGCAGGGTGAACACTCGAACATCTACATTTATGGTAGGTACAAAACTGTACTTTTCCATGTAGCATTAAAAAAGTATTGAATCAACCCACTTAATTTTAAATACTGGGAGCTAACATGCCTTTGAGATGACCAAGACACTTCTACCATTACAGTGTCAAAATAGTTAGTGAAAAGAGACGTAATTATGTCAACAACTGGATGGAAAAGTTGATCTTTTTTCTAGTTTGTTGTACATTACAGTCCTATTCCTCTGCATGAGTCACTTCAAAATAAAACACTCTTGAAGATGTTTTGAAATGAAACAAGTGACAACTTAAAACTATGCAGTGCTACAGCAAATCAAGGGAGATGTTTTTATAGCAAGTGTTAAAGTGGGGACATTTACTTGTCAGTAGTATACACAGTGACCAGAGATTGATGACTTGGTTGCTTGTAATTGATTTGGAGGGGGTCCAGAAAGTCGGGAGCAGTGCAACCAGATACAATTTCTGCAAGATAGATAATAAAGAATTCACTGCCTGCCTTGCCTCAAGTCATCTGTAACCCTAAAGATGATGATGGAAAGAGTGAAAGTTGATAAAGTGAGACACCCTACCCAGTAAATAAACAAATAAAAACAGTACCTTAAAAAATTCAGCTACTCTGCATACTTTGACTTCAACAAACTGCATACACTACATACACTAATAGTTTCCCTTGTAACTTTTAACTGTAGTAACTTACTTTCTTAAACAGGAACTAGCCAGAAATATGTGGACATAGTTCCATAGAAGTTCAACATGCTGCTGTTGTCTGGCATGTATTATCTAAGTAAGCAAGGTTCGAATTTATATGTTTTTGTTTCAGACCAAAAGAGTTGGTTATTTTCATCTTGTACATGTTTGTTTTGCTAAACCACCCCTCTCATCACGCCTTTTATTTATTTATTTATTTCACATTTGTTAACCGGGTAGGTCCAAGTGAGTTACAAAAAAAACATTTTCAGTGGAGACCCAATGGGAAAAGCTCCAATAATGTCTACAGCAATAAAAAGTAAAATAAACATTATACATAAGATAAAATAGAGTACAAACTGAAATGCCAGTATACAGAACAAATTATAGTAGTCACATAGTGTGAGTACTAAAAATATAAAGATACGAACAGTTTAGTCACAGTGCTGAAAAGCTAGTGTGTTCTAATATTTACAAGAATTAAGAGTAATGCCAAGGCACTTAAGTAGCGGTTGTAGAATGTGAATAGACAGAGGTGTATGGGAGGTTAAGTGGGGGTGATTGCATTGACAGATCTTGGAGTTAAGCAGGTGATCTTTTAGTGTCTTTTTAAAGTTGTTGGCATGAGTTGTACTTATGATATGTAATGGGAGTTTGTTCCAGCTATGAGAAACAGAGTATTTATAAAGGTTTTTGCGGGGTTTATAGGTCAGTAGTAAGAGTAGGTTGGAACTACAAAGAGGACAATTGGTGGTGTAATAGGACAGAAGTTTGGAAAGTGATGGGCAGTTAGTGGGGTTATTGAGAAGGGAGTGAGCAGTTTAGAGTTGAGTGAGAGTAAGTTGATGTGGGATTTCAAGTCAGTGAAGTTTCTGTAGGGCCATTCAGTGGTGGGAGGAGTAGGGATGATTTACAACAAATCTAGCAACTTTATTGTATGTTGATTCGAGTTTGTGAATAAGGGAAGATTGTAGGTTAGTCAGGATAGGGGAAGCATTTAGAGTAGGGTGGGTAATAAAGTTCGAGCAAGGGCACGTTTGGATTCTGCACTAATTTTTTATTTCTGTAAAGTACGCCTAATTTTTGGTGTTTTTTTAATACTTTGTTGGACATGTAGGTCAAATTTTAGTTGGTCATTAATAATGATGCAGAGGAGTTTAGTTTGTGTTTCAACTTTTATAATAGTGTTATTGAAAGAAGAGATTGAAGAGGTAGATTTACAGTGGGAGAGAGAGTTAGCCAGAAAAAGGAGCAGCTTTGTTTTATTGGGATTGAGGATGAGCTGATTGTCATTGAGCCATCTTTCTACAGAAGAAAAGGAGTTTTGTGTAGCAGTTAACAGGTCTGACAAGTTTTCAGAGACAGATGTCAATGTGGAGTCATCTGCATGTTGGACAACAGAGGAGTGGCCGCAAGAAGTATGGAGGTTATTGGTAAAGATGTTGAATAGCAAAGGTTCAAGGATGGAGCCTTGGGGTACCCCAGTTTGGATAGAGAGGAAAGGGGAGCAAGAGTTTAGCCATGTAACTGACTGTTGTCTGTTAGAGATAACTGGAGAACCAGTTGAGGGCAGTGTGAGAGAGGTTGAGACGGCATAATTTGGAGAGGAGTAGAAAGTGAGAAACCGTGTTGAAGGCTGTAGACTGAGGAACAGGCAAGATACAAGTTTGTAAGGAAGTGAAGTGGAGGTGCTGTGTTTAGGGGGAAACCCGTGTTGTGTAGGAGTGAGGAGATTCTCTTGGATAAGATATGTAATTATTTGAGAGTAGATACAGTTTTCAAGGATTTTAGACAGAGGAGAGAGGATAGCAACGAGTCTGAAGTTGCTAGATTCATTTCAGTTACCATCCTTGTGTAGAGGTATAGTGTAGAAAGATTTCCAGAGAACAGGAGCTATGGATTTTTAAATGGATCTATTAATTAAAATAGAGACAGGAAAAGCAATAGCATCAGCAGCTATTTTAAGAAACTGAGGAGGAAGGCTGTTAGTAGAGGAAGAGCAGGGTTGAAGTTTCAGGAGTAGTTTTCTGATGTAGGAAATAGAGACAGGTTTGAATGAGAAAGTGTTGGCATTGGCAGTCTGAATGAGAGCGTTAGAGTGGTTTGTGTTACAGGCATCTCTAGTAGAAGATGAGTTATTAGGAATGAGCTTGGCAATAGTCTCTATGAAGTATTTGTTAAGAAGTGTTGCAGTCTTTGTTGGGGTATTGTTTGGAAAGGGGTTGGGGGTAGTAGGGGTACCAGAGTGGAGAATTTTGTTAGTAGTACTCCAAAATCTTTTAGAGTTGTTGTAGTGGCTAGTTTGAGCTTGGATGTAGTAGTTTTTCTTAAAGTGGTGGATTTTTTTTTTGTTGATGTTCCTAAGATGTTCTTCGTGTTTCACTGTTGCAGTCATCACACTTGGGTTATCTGCCTGCAGGTAGCCCTCTGTCGGCCCGAATACCAGAGTCTTGGGATTTCTGAATTTGGATGCTGTCTCTTCTTCCATGACGTCAGCGGTATAAAACAGGCAGCCGACACCATTACATCAGTCTTTCTTGCCGAGAAGGAGCCTGAAGCAGAAGCAGTTTGCAAGTGCCGGTTGGCCGCTGCCTGAAATTTTCATTTTTTGAGTTTCAAACCTGAAGTCTTCTAAAGCTAAGTACCCCATTGGGGATTCTTTTTTCTTGCTGTAACCGATGTCAGAAAAAGTTAACAGTTGTCTTCCTGTGGAAACCAAATACCTCACAGAGATTTTCATTCTTACTGCGTCACCTGTTTAGGCCCAGACCACGACGTCCCTCACTGTCAGTTTTGTGCCTTGTTTAACACCTGAACCATTTGTTGACGGGCTATTTTTGTTGCTAAATTCTTTCGCTCTCGTTCTCCGTATTCCGAAATGGCTTCAGTAAGCCATCCGACTACCGATCTTCTGAAAAAGCACAAAGATAAAGACAGACTGCATAGGTCAAAAGCTGCCGACGATGCTTCTGTTAAGTTAGTTGCCAGTCTGCCAGTACTCATTGAGGCACCTATGAAGCCCCTGATACCCACTTCTATAGATTCGCAGGCCTCTGCTAAGACCCATTCGGAGTCCGGTATGCCGTGAGATGCTTCTTGGACTATGGAACCTGTGGATGTCTCTACTTTAGATGGGTCCGGAGCCGCTGTGCAGGCACCTGCTTCTAAGGGTGTATTCCGACCTACCGATATTCACATTAAACTGACAACTTCATTTTTAGCTAAAACTACCGAGTTTCTCAGGCCCAGAGTACGTACTACGCCTAGAAAACTGATGACCAAAGTGCATGCGCAAGCTCCCATGCCTCAAAAACAAATGCTTAGAATGGTTGAAGACCTTATCACCCTAATTAGGGGAAGCCAGCCTTCCCCTGCTAAGAGACCAAGAATTGAGTTTCTTTCTGATTCTACAGACCAGAAGTCTGATGACTGTGACCCTTCTGATTACCAGGACATACCCTTATCTACCTTTGAGGATTCAGATGCAGAGGAATCCATTCCCTCTGCCTCCCCTCCAGAGGATTTTTCTTTTGGTGAAACCTTGCATACTTTGAGAGCATTTCCGCTGGGAATGCCAGGATTATCCTCAGTCCAAAAAAAGACTCTGAGAATTTTTAGAGTTGCCTCAGCACAGGCCCCTACCTCTATACCCCCTGTCCTGGATGTTGTAGATGAAGTTTTTATGGAATCCAGTCTTACTCCAGACACTTTATCACCAGCCCCTAGAAAGCCTGACCGGTATTACAGAGTACCTGATTCTCACAAATTTCTCTTTAAGAATCCTACTGCGGATCCAGAAACCATTTCCCAGGGGCCTAAAGGTATTAAGGCCACTACAGCCAAAAACCCTACTCCTTCAGATAGGGATTCCAGAGCTTTAGACAGATGGGGGTAAGAATAAAAATAACACTCGACTGGTCTGGCCAATATAACTAAACTAACACCAATCCACACACATTACTACAGAGCACAGCACTATTGATGTGATGTTTGTTTTTTTTTTTCCTATCCTTTGTAGGGAAGGACTAATCATTTCAACAACATACAGAAGAAATATAGCATATGGGAATTGGGAATTAGTCTAATAATGGAATTCACGGAGGTAGTTTTGACTCTGTTTTATATTATGTTATATTATGTTTCATTAGGAATAAAAAAGAGGCAGGAAAGGTGGGGCAGCAATGTACATGTGTAGCAAATCTATTTCTTTTAGATTGGGAGGAAGAATTCATTCTATCAAGTAAATGGAAGTCTCAGTAAATGGAAGTCTCACATTGTATGATGAGATTTTTTTGGATTGTTTGTTTTACATGTGTGTGAAAGAAAGCATCATATCAATGAATTCATAACTAATCTCGGATGTGATTATCTATGGATAAGAAGAGTATAGCTTTTGATGATAAAGAGAGTATATAGACATCACAATAGAAATACAATAGTTTACAGTGGTTTTTTTCCAATTTGTTTAAGAGAGTACTTCCAGTAATGATTTACGTAGCCATCTGCCACCAAAGAGGGGTATAAAGAAAATAAAGTAATAATGATGCTGCCGCAATGAGGAGATGACTTGGAATGGGGTCGACATAATGGATATAATAGATAGCAATGGGGAGCAATGAGGAAATGATTCAAGATATGGATGAATATATTTATATAGAAACAGATGGAATTATAAAAAGAATGAGAAGAAAAATATAAACCCAATATTAGGGGCGGAGAGAACAGTGGTGTACAAGGACATTTAAAACATTGAATTATAATTACATATATGAGGCATGTATGCATAATACAAAAAATAATAGAGAGCAAAAAATATTTTAAAACAAAGTAGTGTAGTTAAGATAAAACAGAAATTTATGAAAATTTGTATATAGAATGGAAATAACCTTAAGACCAGAAGGGGGAATGAAAAAAAGACAAGATTTGGGATGAAACAAGAGGGACAACTAGATGTGGGGAGGTGTAATCAGTGTAAATACAGGAATTGTAATCCCTCTAGAATACCCACAGTACAATTATAAGGTCAATTATAAGGTTTGAAAAAGTCCCCATAGGACATCAAATGGTGGTATTTGTAAAACATCCCATGTGAGAATGTACCTGTTATGTTGATGATATTAGATGTCTGAGGAATAGTATATATGAGCATTATTATAGGATACAAATAATGCATTATGGATGATCATTATAGTAGGCATCTGTTAAATAATGCGTGATTTTTTGCCATATCCAGAATTTGCAGTATTAATCCTTGCTAGAAATCCTAGGGGTGGGAATATAAAATAGAATTGAGGGGAAAGGAAACAAGATATTATTGATAAAAAATAACAAGAATTTAACATTAAATAATGCATCTGAATATCAGGACTTAATGGTGAAGGTCAAATCAAGTCAAGTCAGTATTGAAGGTGAAGGGTCAAATATATATTAGGCATTATCAGCTATGCTTAGCATTTTCAACACTTTCAAGAGTTTTTTGTTATTTATACTGTTTGTTTTATTTATTATGTTTTATTAATTGTTTTTTTATCATGAATGTTAGATGGGGTAAGAAGGTATATACCTTTGCAACTCTTGCCATCAGGGCATTGAATTGCCAGTTTCATATGTTGAAATACCAGCAACATATTATGGAACAAATTAAACAAAAAATGGTGTTACTTCCAGATTTTGCAGAAAATAACGATTTACAAGAGTTAATGCATTCTGCAAATCAAGTTAGTAAGCATACTTTGCAGTGTGGCTTTGATGCCCTAGAAGCGTCTTGCAGGGCTTCAGTCACTGGATCTGTACTGAGAAGGCATGCTTGGCTGAAGGAAAAAACCTTGCCAGACCATGTCAAATCAAAATTACCAGACGCTCTTTTAAATCAGGACTGTTTGGCACCAAAGCAGAAGAGGTTGTTAAAAAGGTGGAAGAAAAAGCTAAATCTATGCAAACTGTTAAAGAATTCTTATAAGTGCAGCCACCTAGATTCAGTAGGCATTGGTTTACAAAAAACTGGTCCTTTCCAGCCCCTTCCAGGCCTTCTCAGTCCAAGCCCAGGGGAACCAGACCACCAAGACTGCAGTCTCAGGGTATGCAGAAATCTAAACAATGGAGTGCTCCCACCTCAAAAACAGAGAGTGGAAAGCCACCCTCTTATGGTAAAAGTTCGCAATGACTTGTCAGTTATCCTTCCCAGCCCTGCCCATCTACTTGCGCCCCTTGGAGGAAAACTTGCCCTTCATGCCAAAAACTGGATGTCCATTACTCAGGCCCAATGGGTTCTAAACATTGTATCCCAAGTGTACAGATTCTACTTCCATTCCCTGCTAACCCCAAGCGGGTTTCCAGACCTTCCTCCAAAACAGTGGGCAGAGGCTCAAAAGCAAGTACATTCCCTGCTCAGTGTCAGGGCCATCCAACCTGTTCCAGTAGAACAAAGGGGATAGGGTTTCTACTCCAGACTGTTCCTGGTGCCCAGAAAACAGGGCTCTTTGTGCCCAATTCTGGATCTATCAATTCTCAACACCTTTCTGGTGGTCCCAAAATTCAGAATGCTAACCCTGCAACAGCTTCTCCATATGCTAGCCAAGGATGCCTGGCTAGTCATCCTAGACTTAAAAGAAGCCTATCTGTACATCCCCATAAGGGAGTCTTGCAGGAGATATCTCCGCTTCAGGGCAGGCTGTATGCACTGTCAGTTATCTGCACTTCCCATTGGCTTATCTACTGCTCCCAGAGTATTCAGGAAGTGCCTGGCTCCAGCCATTGCGTAATATCCAAATTCTCCCATACTTGGACGATTGCCTGATTCAGGCGGACAGCAAGGAATTACTACTTCAGCACCTGGCATTTGTAAAAAGACTCCTATCTTCATTGGGATACAGCATTAACGAAAAGAAATCACAACTGGTGCCCAGTCAAAAAATTGTATTCCTGGGACCAAGCTTGAACACAACTTCCCAGATGGCCTTTCTCACTCCAGAAAAACAGATCTATTTGAACAACTACTTCAAACACATTGCCACCAAAACCCAGCTATCTGCAAGGAAAATACTGCAAGCCCTAGGGTTCATGGCCTCATGCATTCTGCTAATTCCATATGCAAGACTGCATATGAGGAAATTTCACTGGTACTTAAAAAGTCTTTGGTGCCAACATTCTCAGGACATGGAAACAGTCATTCCGATCATTCCTTGTCGAAGGGCAGAGTTCCTTTGGTGGGCAGAAGCATGCTACCACAACAAAGGACTGCCTTTCACTCAACCCCTCACTGCCCAAACCCTGACTACAGATGCATCAGACTGTGCATGCGGGGGGGGGGGGCTCACATGGCAGGCAAATGCATTCAGGAGAAGTGGAGCCCAGGACAAATTCTCCTGTACATCAGTTAGAAAGAGATGTTAGCTGTACAGTATGCTCTGACAGCCTTCAAATGCCTAATCCTTCCAGGACAGCTGCTGATAAAAACAGACAACACCACAGTTGTGGTATATAAACAAGCAGGGGGGAACCCATTCTTACCCACTCTGCAGGTTAGCCATGGCCTTATGGAACACAACCTTGAGCAACCAAGTGCATCTGCAAGCTCATTTCTGCCAGGCAAACAGAATTCACTGGCAGACAACTTAAGCAGAAATCTCCTGGACCCAAACGAGTGGAAATTGGAGCCAACACCTTCAACCTTGTAATCCAGAGGTGGGGGACACCGGAGGTGGACCTCTTTGCCTCCCCCGAGAACCACCAGTTGAGCAAATGTTGCACCAGGGACCCTCCCAGCAGAACCTGGCAGGTGGATGCCTTATGCTTCAAATGGGAAAACCTCTCAGATTGTCTTTCCCCCTCTGCCCAGCCTCTCAAAGATACTACTCAAGATCAGACAGGGCAGCTCAAGGGCAATTCTTATTGCCCCAGATTGGCCACGCCAGCACTGCTACCCACTCTTACGCAGTCTAACAACATTGCCACCCTGGCACCTTCATCAGATACCTTCCCTGCTGTCTCAGCAGGTGGGACAGATTTTGCATTCACAGCTGCAAACCCAAAACCTTGCAGCTTGGCTTATCCCCTAAATACTCCACCAGCAACCCTCAGCAAGCAGGTGCTGCACGTCATTCTTGAGGACTGAAGGCCTAGTACTAGAAAATCCTATGCTGAAAAGTGGAAAAGATATTGCTCTTGGAGTCACTCTCAAGGAAAGGACACAGCTGTGCCCTCCTTACCTCAAATCCTTTATTATCTAGCAGAGCTATTACACAGAGGCCTGTCCTTCTCCTCCATTAAGATTCATGCCTCTGCTATCTCAGCTCATTATAATACTGAGCAACCTCTATTCTCTCACCCTCTCATCAAACAGTTTCTGAGAGGGGCTAACAACTTAAGGCCCCCTAGGAGAGCACCCATCCCTGCTTGGGACCTTAACTTTGTACTGGAAAACCTCACGCTCCCCCCTTTTGAACCTGCAGCTTCAGCAGAGTTAAAATTCCTTTCTTGGAAAACAGCCTTGCTTTTAGCCATAACCTCAGCTAGAACAGTGTCCGAGTTACAGGCACTAATGGCTGTGGAACCCTTCATTATTTTCCATGCTGACAGGGTTTCCCTCAGGACTAACCCATTCTTTATGCCTAAGGTGGTCTTCAGTTTGGCTCTAAACCAAGCCATCCATTTGCCAACCTTCTTCCCTAATCCTCAAAATAAAGGGGAGAGGATCCTGCACTCCTTGGACATGCTCAGACAGCTCAGGTTTTACCTTGACAGGACTAAACCTTTCAGAAAATTTGACCAACTGCTAGTCAGCTTTGCTATAGGGGCAGATGGCAAGGTCATTTCAAAGCCAAACATTTCCAAATGGATAGCACACTGCATCCATTTCTGCTACAAGCACCATGGAAAACCTACCCCACAGGGGATCAGAACACATTCCACTAGGGCTACTTCCACCTCTACAGCATTTCTCAGGGGAGTCCCTACCAGGGACATTTTGAAAGCTGCAACCTGGAGTTCTGTGCACACCTTCACCAAGCGTTGCCACTTACCTATTTTTTCTAAATCCAGAGCTGGATTTGCTACAGCAGTCTTACAAGGCCTGTTAGCCAGCCCTAACTCCTCTTGAATGCCTCCACCCTTCCTCAGATTTGGGAATCAACCCAAGTGTGATGACTGCAACACTGAAACACGAAGAACATAGTACAGTTGTGTACACTTACAATAAATGTAGATGTTCGAGTGTATTCACTGTTGCAGTCCTGGTTTCCCTCCCTCCAGCTTCATGTTTTTTTCTATACTTTCTACCTATCCTCTATATGGCCATTTTTTTATGGCAGGGGTATTTACTTTTTACTGGTGGTGTTCCACACCATATACTAGCTTCCTATTTGGGGGGCTCCTGACATCTGGGGCAAGAAAAACTGATGTAATGGCATCTGCTGCCTGTTTTATACCCCCTGATGTCATGGAAGAAGCGATAGCAGCATCTGACGCACAAATCTCAAGACTCTGGTATTCGGGCCGACTGAGGGGGTACTTGCAGGCAGATAACCCAAGTGTGATGACTGCAACAGTGAATACACTCGAACATCTACATTTATGGTAAGTGTACACAACTGTACTTTCTTTGTAGTCTTGTAATTGTGGGGGTGATTTAAATTTTAGCCAGAGTTTCCAAGCCTCATCTCTTTTTGCCATAAGGGAGAGAGTGTTTCTAGTGAGCCAGGGGGCATAGTTGGATTTGACCCTGATTTTCCTTAAAGGAGCTAGGGAGTTCAGGATGTCAAGAAAGATGTGGTTAAATTTAAGTGCAGCTTCATTAATGGGCAGAGAGTTCAGGAAAGACCAGTTGATAGAGGAAAGATGATTATTCAGAGTATCTGTGTTAAAGTTGGTGAGTTTTCTGCAGTCTTTGTATAGGTGAGGTCCCTGTAGTTGGGGGGTGTATCTATAGATGTGAGTTGGCAGGTGGTCACTTATAGTGCTGCAGGAGTTACAAGGATTATGGTACATGTGAGGTTTGTTACTGAGGATCCATCTAGAGTGGACCTGGGTGTGTTTTTATGTAGGTAGGTGGGGGTGGAGATTGATGCTGTGTAGGAGAGAGCGAATATTTAGGTCATTCCAATCTATGTTGATGTCTGCAAGGATTAAAGTTTCATAGACAATATTTTGTGATAACCAGTGAAGTATTTGTTCAAGGATTGGGCTGTTTTTACCTGGTGGAATGTAGATGGATGCAGTAGCAAATTTTTTGTGGGTATTTAGTGACAGTTTTGAATGAGAAGCTCAGCAGGTTGAAAGTTTGGGATGGAGGCAGTAAGTGGGGTGAGGTTAAGCTGTTTGGAATAGAATATGGTGGCATCGCCACCTTTTTTTCGGAATTCTATCTAGTCGGTACATATTAAATCCTGGAGGTACAATTTCAGACCAGGATTCAGCAAGCTCTGCACGGCATGCAGAATTAGTGCAGGAGCTGCTGGAGGCAATATGGCTGCCAAGAGATCCAGGAACAAGCTCTCGGGACATGCACAAGCATGCTTGCACTATTCCTGCACGGACACAGCTCCTGTATGCAAATTACCCCATTTGCAGGTGAATTTGCGATCCAGGAAGCTGGTAGCCATCTGTGCAGGATTAGTGTAACCTGCAGAAATGTACTCTGTTACTAACCGAGTACATTTCAGCAAACTACAAAATGGAGCCATGACAGCTCCAAATAAAGGGTGTATATAATGTGTAAAGCATACCAATGGCCAAATATATGGCCATTGGCATGGAAAACAGTTGCAAAAAAAAAAAAAAACAACTTTTATTTTTTTGGCCGATTTTGGCTGTTTTAAGTATAGGGCAGCGGCTCGCAAATGGGATCGGACTGAAAATAACAGAAAAACCCTGAAAAAAGCTTTCCCTGCAAAATCACAATTTTGCCATTATAGTCAATGGCAGGTAGAAGACAACAAGGCCAGTGAATAGTGGTTGCTAAGGGGGAAGGCTCAGTGTGGGACTTGTAACTAGGCTTTAGCAGGCAATCCTATGCAAATGAGGGGAATGATACTGAATCACATATTTCCCCTCATGGCTAGCCTGCTCCCAACCGTGTAGGTGCAGGAAGACCATGGTGCAAGCCTAAGAGCTAGCTGACATCATAGAGGGGTGTGTCAGGCATACTGTAAGCTTACTGGAGCCCTGTGGCTCAAGTTTGCCCTAAGCTTAGCAGAGCTAAGGAAGGGGGTGTGTCTGAAGCTGCCAAGCACACTTTTCATTGCCTAAACGGGTGTGCGCGCCACGCATCAGGTTTTAAACCAAAAAAAGAATAAACCAGGGACTAGCAGCTCTGTCCACATCTGAGCACTGTAAAATGAAAATAAATATTCCAGCCACAGGAAGCAAATGAATACTAAAAAACTTGTTTAATAGCACAACAGACTTTGCGCTTTCACCTTACATATAACAGGCTTCTTCAGTGTTAATTACAATACATCTAGCACTCTCCTTAAGTAACCCAGTGTAAAATATGCATCCAATTAAATACTTCATCTAATTTAAAGACATACAACACAATTCAGTACATTTAAATGTTTGTTTGTATATAACAAACCAGAAATATTTTTACAAGAAATTCATATATAAAACATGTTTTTTTTTAATTGTTGCTGTACATATTCAACATGTGCAAATATGCAAACTAAGCAGTATTTGTTTTCTTTTTTTCTACACAACCAAAGCCCTTTGCTTTAATATTGGTATCAGTGAAATAGCATCATTCAATCCTGGAGCTACTATGGCATTTAGATAAGTTGCCATTTTACCTCTCTTGCCTCAACCTCCAATTTTTAATCTCCCCATTTTCTTTCTGCACCACTCTATCACAAAAAAATGATGTTTTTAAACTCAATGCATGTAACACTGTGAAGATAGAGGGCATTGTGTACATCTTTGTTTTTAATGGCTCTAAGATGCTCACTTATTCTGTCCCTGAACCTACGTGTGGTTTTACCTATATACAATCCAGGGCAGGAGGCACAGATTGCTAGATAAACCACATTAGTAGAGTTGCAATTACATTTACCAACACATTTTAAGATCAAGTTTGAACTAGTTACTGATGCATATGGGCCATCATTAATGAACTTGCAGAACTTACAAGTCTCACATTTAAACATTAGTGACCTATATTGCTTTATTCTATCTTGGTTTCTGTGCCCTTCCAAGATATTCTTTAGATTTCTGCCACCAAGGGCTTGTGCCCAAGTTTCACCTTTGTTTCTTGTTCGAAATAGAAGTACCAACTTTTATAAATGATGTTAACTATATTCGGGGTCAAGTTGTTGTACCGCAGCACAATGGGATCACCTTCCCTATTTTGTGGGTAACTTCTTGTGGCTCCCCCCACCCTTTTGTAATATTGGTGGGTGTAATGCATGCCTCTTTTCTTTTATTTCGCATTTCGCGGTGGTGGTGCTGCGGTAGCGTTGTCGCCTCACAGTTAGACGTTGCCCGTTTGATTCTCCGAGTGTCTTCTGTGTAGCGACATGCGTGAATGGCCGTTCCTTCGTTGAAGGTTGTGCGTTAGGCCCGGCAAGCCAGTACGTAAAAATCTACTGCCAATCATTAGCAGACCGGAGTTCCGCTGTGGCGACCCCTAACCGGGAAAAGCCGAAAGACACACACACTTTAGTCAAAATCTTTAGTGGGTACCCCCTCTCCAAAAACAAACCTATCAAAATGTATAGTTCATTGTCGAAAGTTCTCTCATCACTGATGAGCCGAGAATGCCTCACCATCTGTCCCTTTATTATATACTTCTTCACTGATGCTGAGATGACAGCTGTTGTAGTGAAGTAAAGTATTAGAAAAGGTTTCTTTCCTAAAAATAGTACTACGAAGCTTGTCATCCTCTTCATTGACCCAAAGATGTATATCCAAGAAGTCTATTTCTTTAGGACCCCATCTACTAGTAAACTTCAAAAATGAAGTTGTGGAATTCAAGTACTCCACAAATTCTATGGCTTCCTTTTCGTTCCCTTGCCATAAAATTAGGATGTCGTCCTGTTATAGGTTTCAATTTTCTCCATATAGGGGGTGTCAAAAATGTATTTTCTCTCCCATTCCAGTAATACCAGGTTGGCAGATACGAGGGCGCATTCCGCCCCCATAGCCACACCTGATATCTGGGGGAATAACTCTCCCTCAAAAGCAAGGAAATTGTTTCTCAGGACAATTTCCATGATTTTCACCAAAAAATTGACTTTGGTCTTGTCAACCTTCTCACTTTTCAATAAACTCTCCTGAAACATATCAAGCCCACTATCATGTGGAATAACAGAGAATAAGTTTATGACATCTATTGTCAAAAATGAATAGCCTACTTCCCTGCTTGATTACAGTCTTTCAAGACAATGCCAGCAGTCCTTAACAATATGTTTAGCATCCCTCACCACTGGGCTACTGTCCTATCCACCCAAGCTGCCAAATGTTCAATTTTTTATCCCTTTGCTGATACTATAGATGTTGTTCGTGTTTCACTGTTGCAGTCATCCGTACTGCAGTGGTGGTGCTGCAGTAGCATTGCCGCCTCACAGTTAGACATTGCCCGTTCGATTCTCAGTTAGAGCGTCTTCTGTGTGGCGACATGCGTGAATGGGCGTTCCTTCGTTGAAGGTTGTTCGTTAGGCCTGGCAAGCCAGCACGTAATAATCTACTGCCAATCATTAGCAGACCGGAGTTCCGCTGTGGCGACCTCTAACTGGGAAAAGCCGAAAGACACAGACTGTTGCAGTCATCACATTTGGGTTATCTGCCTACAGGTAGCCCTCAGTCGGCCCAAATACCAGAGACTTAGTATTTCTGCATCAGTTGCTATTGCTCCAGGACTGACATCAGGTTGTCAGAGGTATAAAAACAGGCAGCCGACGCCATTTGATCAGTCCTTCTTGCCGAGAAGCCCAAAGCAGATGCAGTTCGCACGAATGCCGGTCGGCCGCTACTTGAGTTTTCGTTTCTGAATTGAATCATCCTGAAGTCTTCTAAAGCTAAGTACCTCATTGGGGATCCTTTTTCTTGCTCTAACCGATGTCAGAAAAAGTTAACAATTGTCTCGCCTGTGGAAAGCAAATACCACACCGAGATTTCCATTCTTACTGCGTCACCTGTTTAGGCCCAGGCCACGACGTTCCTCGCTGTCTGTTTTATGCTTTGTTCAACGCACAAACTATGCGTTGCCAGGCCCTTATTGTCGCTAAATATTTTTGCTCTTGAGCTCCGTATTCTGAAATGGCTTTGGTAAGCCATCCAACTACCGATCTTCCAAAAAAACTTATGGATAAAGACAGAGACAGACCACACAGGTCCAAAACTGCTGATGATGCTTCCGTTAAGCTAGTTGCCAGTTCGCCAGTACTCGGTGAGGTGCTTTCACAGCCTTTGATGCCCGCTTTAATGGATTCGCAGGCCGCTACTGAGACCCGTTCGGAATCCGGTATGCCGCAAGACTCTTGACTATGGAACCTGCGGATGTCTCTATCTTGGATGGTTCCAGAGCTGCTGAGCAGGTCCCGGCTTCTGAGGAAGTTCTTCACATTACTGATACTTGACACAAACCGACGACTTCTTTCTTGTCTTCCATTTTGTCTAAAACTACCTAGTTTCTAAGGCCAAGAGTACGAGCTACGTCTAAAAAAAAGATTACCCAATCTCAAGCACCTGCTTCCTTGCCACAATCTCAAGTGCTTAAAATGGCAGAAGGCCTGATCATGCTGATTAGGGGAAGCCAGCCTTCCTCTGCTAAGAGAAAAAGGGACTTGTCCCCAGCAGCTTTAACTGACCATGAGTCCGACGACTCTGACGTTTCTGAATATGAAGACATGCCTTTATCTGCTTATTAGGTTTCAGATGCAGAGGAATCTATTCCCTCTGCTTCCCCTCCAGAGGATTTTTCTTTTGGTGAAACCCTTCATACTAAAAGAGAGCATTTCCACTGGAAATGCCAGGATTATCCTCAGTCCAAAAAGAGACTCGAGAATTTTCAGATTTGCCACAACATAGACCCTTAGCTATCCGTCTTGTTCTGGATGTTGTGGAGGATGTCTTTATGGAATCCATTCTGCCTCCTGATACTTTATCCCCTACTCCAAGGAAACAAGACAGGTACTACAGAGTTCCTAACTCTCTCAAATGTATTTTCAAAAAATCCTACTGCTGACCCAGAGGTCATTTCCAAGGGTCTAAAGGTATAAAGGCAACTACAGCTAAGAATCCCACCCCTTCGGACAGGGATTCCTGAGCTTTAGACAGATTGGGTAAAAAAGTACACACCTCTGCAACTCTAGCCATTAGGGCATTGAAGCTGCCAGTGTCGCATGCTGAAATACCAGCAACATATTCTGGAATTTATTAAGCAAAAATGATCTACCTTTACAGACAGTGCAGAAAATAAAGAATTACAGGAGCTTATACATTCTGCAAGCTAAGTCAGCAAGCATACCTTGCAATGTGGGCTTGTCGCCCTAGAAGCATCTTGCAGGGCAGCAGTCACTGGTTCTGTACTGAGATGGCATGCTTGGGTTAAGGAACAGACCTTGCCAGGCCATGTCAAATCAAAACTACTAGACACTCCTTTGAATAAAGACAGTTTGTTTGGCACCAAAGCAGAAGAGGTTCTAAAAAAGATGGAAGAAAAAGCTAAGTCTATGCAGACAGTCAAAGATTTTTTTTTGCCGGTGCAGCCTCCTAGATTCAGTAGGCATTGCCCCTCGAAACATTGGTCCTTTCCTGCCCCCTCAAGGCCATCTCAAACTAGACCAAGGGGAATCAGACCCCCCAGATTACAGTCTTAGGGTATGCAGAGATCTAAGCAATGGAGTACCTCCACTTCTAAAACAGGGAGTGGTAAGCCACCCCCTTACGGAAAGAATTTTCAATGACTTGTCACCCCCACTCCTCACCTCTGCCCAATTGCTCGTGCCCCTAGGAGGAAAACTTGCCCACCATGCAAAAAACTGGACCTCCTTCACCAAAGACCGATGGGTCCTCAACATTGTATCCCAGGGGTACAAATTTTACTTCCACGCACTGCCAACCCCGAAAGGGTTCCCAGACCTTCCTCCAAACCAGTGGGCAGAGGCACAAAACCAAGTTCAATCCCTGCTCTCCATAAGGGCAATTCACCCTGTTCCTGCAAAACAGATAGGTCAAGGGTTTTATTCCAGACTTTTCCTGGTACCCAGAAAAGGGGGCACTTGGTGCCCAATCCTAGATCTTTCCATTCTAAACACCTTCCTGGTGGTGCCAAAATTCAAAATGCTCATCCTTCAGTAGCTTCTTCCTGTGCTGTCCAAAGAGACCTGGTTAGCCACCCTAGACCTAAAAGAAGCCTATCTGCACATCCCTGTCAGGTGGATCATGCAGAAAATATCTATGTTTCAGGGCAGGATCTATGCATTATCAGTTCTCTGCACTTCCCTTTGCCTTATCCACTGCTCCCAGAGTCTTGACAAAATGCCTGGCTTCAGACATTGCCTATGTCAGACAACAAAACAGTCAAATATACCCTTACTTAGACGATTGCCTGATTCAGGCAGACAGTCAGGAAAAGATGATGCAGCACCTGAAATTTGTAAAGAACCTTCTAACCTCTCTGGGGTACACTATCAACGAAAAGAAATCAAAACTAGCACCCAGTCGAAAGATTGTATTCCTGGGAGCAAGCTTGGACACACCCTCCCAGATGGCATTTCTTACTCCAGAAAAAAAAGCCTATCTAGCAGGCTACTTCACTGAAATGGCCACCAGAACCCAGCTATCAGCAAGGAAAATCCTGCAGGCTCTAGGGTTCATGGCCTCTTGCATTCTACTAATTTCATATACCAGACTGCGTATGAGGAAACTTCAGTGGTACTTAAAATGTCTTTGGTGCCAACATTCTCAGGACCTGGAAACCACCATACCTATCATACCTTGTCCAAGGACAGTTTCTTTGGTTGGCAGAAGTATGCAACCACAGCAAGGGGCTTCTCTTTACACAACCCCACGCTGCCCAGACCCTAACCAGGGACGCATCAGACTATGCCTGGTGGGCACATCTGGGAGACAAGCACATTCAGGGCCACTGGAGCCCAAGTCAAATTCATCTGTACATCAGTCAAAAAGAGATGCTGGCTGTTCAGCATGCTCTGACAGCTTTCAGATCTTTTCTCTCACCTGGACCCCAGTTAATAAAAACAGACAACACCACAGTTATGTGGTACATCAACAAGCAGGGGGAACCCACCCTTACCCACTCTGCAGGCTAGCCCAAGACACTGTGGAACACAGCATTGGACATGCAGATCCATCTGCAAGCTCAATTCCTGCCAGGCAAACAAAACCCTCTGGCAGACGACTTAAGCAGAAATCTCCACGATCCACACGAGTGGCAATTAAATCCCAGCACTTTCAGCCTGATAACCCATAAATGGGGGATACCAGAGGTAGACCTTTTTGCCTCCCCCTACAATCACCAGAACAGCAAATTCTGCACCAGGACACCACACAGTAGAGCATGGAAAGTGGATGCCCTATCCTTCCAATAGGTAAACCTCTCAATTTATGCCTTTCCCCCACTGCCTCCTCTTTCAAGAATACTACTCAAGATAAGACTGGACAGACCAAGGGCAATCGTGATTGCTCCAGAATGGCCATGCCAGCACTGGTACTCACAACTGCGCAGCCTGTCACCGGTGCCACCATGGCATCTACCTCAGATCCCAACCCTCCTCACTTAGCAGGAGGGACAGATCCTGCATCTGCAACTGCAAACCCTGAACCTTGCAGCCTGGCTTATTCCTTGAATTCTCCCCCAGTGACCAGCCTAAGCAAGCAGGTACTGGACATAATAAAGACATAGCCATAATAAACCTGGGAATTATAATGAGAAAGCGAATGATTATAACTTGCATAATTGTTAAAGGAATGAAGGTGAAGTGTTTTGTAAAGAATGTGATGGTGAAGTTTTTTTAGAACAAGTACAACCCAGGAGATCAGAACGCTTGAAAAACCAAGCGAACATGAACTCCAGGAATCAGCAGAACTACTCATACAACAGCAGGAAAAGGGGTGGGGGGAGAAGGAGATGGAAGAGGGGTGGGGGGAGAAGGGGATGGAACTAATCCCTTTTGTAGCAGGACAACATGACTTTGTAAGACATGAAGCCACAAAAAATATGGCTGAGTTTTACAACAAATGTGACAATTGTGATGACTGGGAAATTGGTGATGTTTTGAAAGACATGGTAGATTTGTTTAATAATTGTGACAACAGCAATGATCTTGAGACAATTGAAGTAACAAATTCTGATGCTTTGTTAGAATGTGAAATTAAAAATCAAGGTTTTACAATTTATAACTTTAGTAACTTAAAAGCGGATGAAATACACTTTGAATTACTGAAAAAGGGCCTCTCTTTTGCCCCTGAATTTAAGTCAGATATAGTTGACAATTTAATTAATTTGAAATGGTATGTAAGACAGCTAAATCTGAGACTGTTTTTCAGGGGCAGTCTACTACTATAGAGGGAGGACCCAGGAATTTGAGAAGGAAAAGTGTGCTTATCCCACCCCAAAACTTTGAAACAGCCTTGTTTGAAAAAATGGTTGAAAAAGAGATGAGGAAAGTGACAAAAGTAAGAAATGAAAGACAGGGAAATTTATCGGAAAAGGAAAAAGAAGTTCTCACAGCCCTAGCTAGAGATGATAACCTCCGGATTATGAAAGGTAACATTAGTTATCATGCCCCAAATAGATTATGTATCTAAGCTGTTTGAGATGCTTAATGACCCCACCACATATGCTAGGGCCTCTAGAAATGACGTTAACAGGGCTTACATGAGAAATGATTTTTTTCCTGTCCGATGCAGTTTTTCAAGGGGTTATTGATCAGAATGACTTGAAATTTCTCACAGTGGAGAAGCCTATAACACCTAAGATTTTTGGTATCCCTAAAATCCACAAAAACCTACAAAATCCACCCTTTAGACCTATAGTATCAGCAAAGGGATCAAAAACTGAACCTTTGGCAGCTTGGGTGGATAGGACAGTAGAGCCAGAGGTGAGGGATTTTGAACATATTGTTAAGGACTCCTGACATTGTCTTGAAAGACTGTAATCAAGCAGGGAAGTAGGCTATTCATTTTTGACAATAGATGTCATAAACTTATTCTCTGTTATTCCACGTTAGTGGTCTTGACATGTTTCAGGAGAATTTATTGAAAAGTGAGAAGGTTGACAAGACCCAAGTCAATTTTTTTGGTGGAAATCATGGAAATTGTCCAGTGAAACAATTTCCTTACCTTTGAGGGGGTTCCACCGTGTGGCTATGGGAGCTAAATGCGCCCCTGTATTTGCCAACCTGGTATTACTGGAATGGAGGAGAAAATACATTTTTGACACCCCATATGTGGAGAAAATCAAAACCTATATCAGATTCTTGGGCAATGTCCTAATTTTATGGTAAGGGAATGAAAAGGAAGCCATAGAATTTGTGGAGTACTTGAATTCCACAACTTCATTTTTGAAGTTTACTAGTAGATGGGGTCCTAAAGAAATAAACTTCCTGGATATACATCTTTGGGTCAATGAAGAGGATGACAAGCTTCGTAGTACTATTTTTAGGAAAGAAACCTTTTCTATTACTTTACTTCACTACAACAGCTGTCATCTCAGCATTGGAGAAGAAGTATAATAAAAGGAGAGATGATGAGGCATTCTCGGCTCATCAGTGATGAGAGAACTTTCGACAATGAACTATACATTTTGATAGGTTTGTTTTTGGAGCGGGGGTACCCACTAAAGATTTTGACTAAAGTGAAACGTGAAATAAAAGAAAAGAGGCATGCATTATACCCACCAATATTACAAAAGGGTGGGGGGGGCACAAGAAGTTACCCACAAAAGTAGGGAAGGTGATCCAATTCTGCTGCGGTACAACAACTTGACCCCGAATATAGTTAACATCCTTTATAAAAATTGAGAAACAAAGGTGAAACTTGGGCACAAGCCCTTGGTGGCTTATAGCAGGGTAGAAATCTAAAGAATATTTTGGAAGGGCACAGACACCAAGATAGAATAAAGCAATATAGGTCACTAATGTTTAAATGTGGGACTTGTAGGTTCTGCAAGTTCATTAATGGTGGCCCGTATGCATCAGTAACTAGTTCAAACTTGACCTTAAAATGTCCTGGTAAATGTAATTGCAACTCTAATAATGTGGTTTATCTAGCAACCTGTACCTTCTACCCTGGATTTTATGTAGGTAAAACCACACGTAGGCTCAGGGATAGAATAAGTGAGCACCTTAGAGCCATTAAAACAAAGATGTGCAGAATGCCCTCTATCTTCACAGTGTTACATGCATTAAGTTTAAAATAATTAATTTCTTTTGTGATAGAATGGTGCAGAAAGAAAATGGGGGAAATTAAAAATTGGAGGTTGAGGCAAGAGAGGTAAAATGGCAACTTAGATTAAATGCCACACTAGCTCCAGGACTGAATGATGCTATTTCACTTATACCAATATTAAAGCAAAGTGCTTTGGTTGTGTAGAAAAAAGAAATCAAATATTGCTTAGTTTGCTTATTTGCACATGTTGAATATGTACAGCAACAATTTTAAAAAGTACATTTTTTATATATGAATTTCATATAAAAATATTTTTGGTTTGTTATATACAAATGAACATTTAAATGTACTGAACTGTTTCATATGTCTTTAAATGAGATGAAGTATTTAATTGGATGCATATTTTACACTGGGTTGCTTAAGGAGAGTGCTAGATGTATTGTAATTGACTCTGAAGAAACCTGCTATATGTAATGTGAAAGCGCCAAGTCTGTTGTGCTATTAAACAAGTTTTTTAGTATTCGTTTGCTTCCTGTGGCTGGAATATTTATTTTCCTTTTACTTTAGTTTATACATCTGAGCACTGCAACGCACCTCTGGGCTTAAACAGGAAGGCAATGGGAAGGGAAAACAGCAGTAGGAAGGTAATCAAGGAGAATCAGCATAGCTGGCAGGTGAAATGTATCAGAATCAGCCAATTACACAGGCAGTAGCCCTGCCCAGCACACTACTATAAACTGTGCAAACACCTTTCCCTCTGTTTTTTCCCCACAAACTCTACACCATCAGTGTACACAAATGGGGAAATTTTACCAAACAAAAGCAGCAAAATGATAGGAGCTGCATTTGCTCCCATAAATCAACACGTGGAAGGGGCTGCATTTGCACTCATAAATCAACATGTGGAAGAGTTTGAGGGTGGTGAGGATGAGAATACTGACAACCAATGCACAGTAAGGAGAAGAGTGTATAAACCAAGGGTAACCTACCAGGGGCTACATTAGCTGGAGATTATGGAGCCCTACAGGGTGGACAGGGACCTCCTACAGCAAATTTTGAGCTGTGCCGGCCACACCTCACACACACAACCAACAGAAGGGAACCCATCCCAGTGGATACCAATAGATGTGTAGGCCTAAGAATACTAGCCACAGGTACCTTCCAAAGGCCAGATGGAGATATCATGGGGATCTCACAGGCATCCGCATCCATGGTATTCCACCAGATGTCCTTCAAGAATGCAACTGCAGTCATAACGTATGGGTTGTCCTGCCTCAGGCAGCCCTCGGTCGGCCGGATTCCAAAGTCTGGGTCCGATGTCGGCTGATGTCGCATTTCTCTCCGACGTCAGAATGGCTGGAGTATATAAGCATCAGCCGACGGCATCTTCTTCAGTCTTTCTTGCAGCGGTGCCGGCAGAAGCAGTTCGCAAGTGCCGGTCGGTCAGCTCCTGTATTCTTGAAACCGAAGACATCAAAAAGCTAAGTACCCGTTGAGGACCTTTTCTTGCCTCAGCCGATGTCAGAATTAACTGAAAAAGTAAATAATTGTTTGTCTTGTGGTAAACAAATACCTCATAAGGATTTCCATTCTTACTGCCTCCCTTGCCTTGGCCCAGACCACGACGTCTCGGCCTGTGCCGCCTGTACTCGTTTCAATAAGCGCACTCTCAGGCGCCGGGCGGAGTTCGCTGAAGACTTTTTTGGTGAAAAGTTTGCTTACATTATGCCGTCGGAACAACCGGCTACATTTATTTCTAAAAAATGGAAAGACCGGGACCGACCTCCTCGGCCCGCGACTTCCTCTGACTCCACGCCAAAACTTACCGCGAGTGCCCCAGGTCCCTCTGAGGCGGTTATTCCACCGCTTGGAACCGAAGACACTGCACTACCGATACCTCCGACACCAGAGGCCTCACCGACGCCAATTATTGATTTTCCTCCGGATACTGTAACCGAGGAAATGCCCGAGACCATTGCTGTGGATAAGGTTACCCCTGCACGTGGGGCTGCCAGGCCTCCCATGTCTATGTCTATCAAGACCTACACACGTGCTAAGGCAGCAAGCCAGGCCAAGCCTGCAAGCCAGGCCAAGCATCACTCAGCTAAAGCCTTGCCTCAGCCTAACCCTGAAGCTCAAATTATGTCCTTGGCCGCAGATCTAATTTCTATGATCAGAGGCTCCCAGGCCCATCCTGAGAGAGGATCCCAGCCTCCTCCTGATAAGAGGCCCAGGGTTGAACCACCTGACCCCCTTTCTTCAGATGAAGATTCTGGGGACTCTGTGCTTCAATCCCAGGAACCCCTTTTCAGACTTTGAGGATTCGGATGCAGAGGACTCCATTCCTTTGGCCTCTCCTCCTGAGGATATTTCTTTTGGGGAAGTTCTGCATTCCATGAGGGAGCATTTCCAGTGGCAAGGTCAGGAATTTTCTGATTCCAGGAAGTGCCTTGAACTTTCCTTAAAAGCCACAACACAGACCCTTAGCTATTCCTCCTGTGCTTGATGTGTTGGATGACCTTTACTCTGACTCCAGTGCTACCCCTGATTCTCTGCCCCCGGCTCCTGTCAAGCCTGATAGATACTATAGGGTCCCTGAAACCCATTCTCATTTCTTTAGGGCCCATGCTGTAGACTTAGAAACTATTTCCCAGGGGCCTAAGGGGGTTTCTGCTACCACTTCCAAAAAACCTTTGCCTTCCGACAGAGAGGCAAGGTCCTTAGAGAGATGGGGGAAGAAGGTTTACACCTCCACTACCTTAACTATGAGAGCTCTCAATTGTCTGTTTCATATGTTCCAATATCAGGATTCCCTTTTGGATGATTTACAGAAAAAATTTGCCTCTCCTGACCCTTTAGATAGGAAGTCTTTGCAGGAGGCTGTCCATAACTCTCAGCAGGTTAGTAATCATTTTCTGCAGTGTGGATATGATGCATTGGAAGCTTCATGTAGGGCAGCTATGACAGGAGTGGTCATTTGTAGACATGCATGGTTAAAAGAGCAACCCTTACCGGATCATGTTAAGGCAAAGCTACTGGATGCTCCCTTGGAAAAGAACAAACTTTTTGGTGATAATGCTAAAGATGTGTTAAAGACCATTGAAGAAAAAGCCAAGTCAGTTCAGACAGTCAAAGATTTTCTCCAGGTTCAGCCCCCCAGGTTCAGCAGGAACTGGTCTTCTAAAAACTGGTCATTCCCAAATCCTGAAAAGTTTCAAAGGGGCAAGAACAGGCGTGCCCGTGGCAGAGGGCAATATAGAGGATCCTACAGGGGACGCCAGTGGCAACCAACAAACCAAAGAGGTGACACAGGGGTTTCCCCTGTCACTCAGGGACAATATCAATGACTTGACTCTAACTTCTCCGACCAAGGCGCAAGAACAAGCCCCTTTGGGAGGAAAGTTATCTCTGTTCTCAGAAAATTGGCACAAACTGATAAAAGACAAATGGATATTGGACATTATAGATCATGGTTACAGGTTCTATTTTCATACCTTACCAAGAAAACAAGGCATGCCAAATCTTCCACAAAATCAAAGGGCAGAGGCTATCAAGCAAATTTCTCTGCTGGCTCAGATCAAAGCAATAGAAAAAGTGCCTCAACAAGAACAAGGTCAGGGGTTTTACTCAAGACTGTTCCTTGTTCCATGAAAACAAAATCAATGGAGACCGATACTGGATTTGTCCGCTTTAAACACTTTTCTCATAGTACCAAAGTTCAAAATGCTGACCTTACAGCAGCTCCTTCCCATGCTGGGCAAGGGGTCTTGGCTGATTACTCTGGACCTCAAGGAGGCATACCTGCATGTCCCTATCAGACACAGCTGCAGAAGATACCTCAGATTTCTTGCAGGGCCAGAGCATTATCAATTCTCAGCATTGCCTTTTGGCTTATCTACTGCACCCAGAGTATTCACGAAATGCCTGGCATCAGTAATTGCTCATTGCAGACTCCAGGGGATTCAAATCTACCCCTACCTGGACGATTGCCTCATACAAGCGGACAATGAACTAACCTTGACAAAAAACTTGAATTATGTCATACACTTGCTACAGGCTTTGGGATACACAGTCAACTTTCAAAAGTCAAGACTTCTACCATCCCAGAAAATAACTTTCTTAGGAGCCAAACTAGACACAGCCTCTCAAATGGCCTACTTGACAGAAGACTAGCAAGAGCAGTTAACTCATTACTTCAAAAGTTTAGCAAAGCTCTCCCAGATGACTGCAAGGAGATTCCTACAGGCCCTGGGATTCATGGCATCTTGCATTCTCCTGGTCCCACTAGCAAGACTACACATGAGAAAACTTCAATGGTATCTAAAGAGCTTATGGTCTCAGCACAACAACAACCTAGAAGCAATTATCCCACTCATTCCATGTCTTCAAAAGGAATTTCTATGGTGGGCCGCAGCAAGCCAGTCAAATACAGGCATGCCGTTCAGAAAACCTCAGACAACACAGACCATTACCACAGATGCCTCAGACCATGGATGGGCGCACATGGAAGGCAGATGTATTCAAGGACAATGGAATCCAAAGGAAGAACATCTGCATATCAACCAAAAAGAAATGCTGGCAGTAATGCATGCCATTGAGGCCTTCGGACATCAACTTCATCAAGGCCACCTTCTAATAAGGACAGACAACACCACTGTAATGTGGTACATAAACAAGCAGGGAGGTACTCACTCTTACCCCCTTTGCAGGCTAACAATGAATCTTTGGGAAAAATCACTGAGTCTGAACATACAGCTACAGTCCCAATTTGTTCCAGGCAGAAACAATGTTCTGGCGGACAGTCTAAGCAGGAATTTCCTAGACCCACACAAATGGAGGTTACATCCAGACATCTTTGCACAACTAACCTCGGCATGGGGCAGGCCAGACGTAGACCTATTTGCCTCCCAATTCAATCATCAGCTACAAAAGTTCTGCTCAAGGACAAATCATCCACAAGCATGGAAGATAGATGCTCTCTTATTCAACTGGAGCTCCCTAGTCATCTATGCATTTCCACCTCTGCCACTGATGACCACAGTATTACTAAAGATCAAAGCAGAGCAGCCAAGGGGAATCCTAATAGCCCCGAACTGGCCGAGACAACACTGGTACCCACTACTACGGAGCATATGTCACAACAAACCGTGGGCCCTTCCCATATGGCCTCAACTGTTGACTCAACACAACTTCAGGACAGCTCATCCCAACCTCCAGACTCTACAGCTAACAGCTTGGAAGATCACATAAATAACCTCAATTTATCGCTCTCCAAGGAAGTTCAGCGGATACTAACAGAAGCCCGCAGACCATCCACCATAAGTGCTTACTCAGCCAAATGGAAGCATTTCAGCATTTGGAATACCAACAAGGGTCAAGATGCATCAGTACTGAGCATTCCACTCATTCTGGAGTACTTGGCAGAATTGCTAAATAAGGGACTTTCATACTCTTCCATAAAAATACATGCTTCAGCTATCTCAGCTAGATACAACACTGACCCACCTGTGTTCTCACATTCCTTGCTAAGGCAATTTCTTAGAGAGATCAAGAATATAAAACCTCCAAGAAAGGCACCAGTACCAGCTTGGGATCTCAATTTTGTGTTAGAAAAATTGACTCTACCTCCCTTTGAGCCAGCAGCTTCAGCGGATTTACAATTTCTGTCCTGGAAGACAGCTTTCCTGCTGGCCATTACCTGAGCTAGAAGGGTTTCAGAATTACAGGCACTAATGGCAATACCACCCTTCATAATCTTCCACCGAGACAGGGTCTCCTTACGAACCAATCCTTCCTTTCTGCCAAAAGAGGTATCTAGGGTCTCTCTAAATCAGGCAATTCACCTGCCTACTTTCTTCCCCAATCCTGAAAACAAAGGGGAAAGACTGTTGCATACCTTGGACATACATAGACAACTTCTACTATCTAGACAGAACCAAGATCAGTAGGAAGTCCGATCAGCTATTTGTAGCTTACGCTCCTGGAGTACAGGGAAAAGCAATTTCCAAACAGACAATTTCAAAATGGATTGGACATTGCTTCAGATATTGCTATTCCTTCCATGGAAAGAGTGTGCCAGCCAATATCAGACCACACTCTACCAGAGCTACAGCCACCTCCACAGCCTTCTTAAGAGGGGTTGCCTACAAAGGATATTCTAGAAGCTGCTACATGGAGCTCCGTGCATACATTTTCCAAACACTACAACCTCCCTTTATTTTCCAGATCCAGAGCAGGCTTTGCTTCAGCAGTCCTGCAGGGATTGCTAGCTACACCATCCTTTTCATAGAGCATACCACCTCCCCCAGCTAAGCTATGGTACTCAACCCATATGTTATGACTGCAGTTGCATTCTTGAAGGACATAGTACAGTTTTGTACCTACCATAAATGTAGATGTCCGATAGATATGCAACTGCAGTCTTTTCCTCCTCCTTCCCCTCTATACCTTGGGTCCACTCCTCTCCCTGTTATTCTTAGCTGGGGATATCTGTTATGGTGTATCTGTTTATTGCTTACTTATTAGTCTGGAAAACTATTTTTGTTTTACAAATTTGATTTTAGCCTTCCTTGGAGGGCACCTGGCATCTGGGGCAAGAAACACTGAAGAAGATGGCGTCTGCTGATGCTTATATACTCCAGCCGCTCTGACGTCGGAGAGAAATGCGACATCAGCCGACGTCGGACCCAGACTTTGGAATCCGGCCGACCGAGGGCTGCCTGAGGCAGGACAACCCATATGTTATGACTGCAGTTGCATATCTATCGGACATCTACATTTATGGTAGGTACAAAACTGTACTTTCCTGGATGCCATGTCAGCACTTGCCGGTGAGCACATACATTTCTTCAACACCCGTGAGGTGTTGACCAGCAATATGCGTCTCTTCCACCAAATAGCAGAATACCCCAAGGTAGTGGGTGTTATAGACTGCACGCCCATACACATCAAAGTACCACCCGGCGAGCAGGATGTAGTCTACATAAACTGCAAGGGCTTCCCCTCCATCAACTGGCAGGTCATGTGCAATGCCCAGGGCATTGTAATGATTGTGTGTGCTGGCTGCCCTGGAAGCTATCACGACTCCCACATCTGGCATATGACGCAGCTGTACAAGAGATTTGCCAATGGGTACATCCCATATGGCCACCTAGTGAGGGATGCTGGTTATGCACTGAAGCCGTGGCTGATGACACCTATCAGAAATACACACACACCCGAACAAGAACTCCATAATGAGGCACACACACAGACCAGAATCATAATAGAGCGTGTGTTTAGCTGAAGTCATGGCTCCGGTGCCTGGACATATCTGGTGGAGCCTTGCAGTACTCACCAGCTACATGTACCCAAATTGTCATCGTATGTGCCATGCTACACAATGTATTCCTGCGGAAACAGCTGCAACAGGAACAGCACTGGGCAGGGCCACACAGACCCCACCATTGCCAAGGCCTGCAAAGGCACAGAGTGACTCGGAGGAAGAACAACCTGAGCCTGCCCCAGTAGGCAGAAGGAGGCATGCCCAGGCCTTGGCAAAGAGGCTACGCATAGCACATACACTGACACAGTAGGAAACCAGGGAATGACACCTCTCTCTGACTCGCACATGCAGTAAAGGGTATGACAAACATGATGCTACCTGTGCTTAACCATGTATAGGGAGTGTACCATGTGCATCCGACATAGTCAGCCCTCCAGCTCCTTCCTCAATACTGGCACAGCCGCAAGATATGTCACTCTCCCTATCAATTGCTGAATGGAGTAGTATGTTTTGTTACTTGTATCTATGGTATGGATGTGAGCATGCAAGGGAATTGGGTGGCTGAATGGTATGCCAGCAGATAGCAAACACCTATATTGGCAGCATGAAATCTGTAAAAATACTGGTGCCACCATAGTAGCCAATACTTGACAAGGTGACAAAACCCACTGCAGGAAATGTGGTGGGCCAAATGTGTGTCCATAGAACACACACATGCCAGTCAGTGAGGCTCTCATACCCAGCAACAGTCTCAGCCACCAGGACAGGCATAGACAAACACAAAGAAAGGCTATGCTAAGGCCTCTGATTGATGACTGTGGAGAACAGCCCCCCTCCAGACCTACACAGACAGACTACAACAGGTCAGGCAGTGGGATGTTAGTTCTGATGTGTAGGAAGTCTGAAACTGACAAAATGTAGATTAATAAAACCTAAGAACTGCAGTACACTGATATGCCTCTAGTCTGCATGATAGGTCAGAATACCGAATGAAATGGAGTACCTGAAATACCAGTACAGTCATAGCAAATGTGTACAGTTGTCAGGTGTGCCCCCCCCCCAGTCCTGTGTAGAAATGTAGTAACATGTATGTGTAGGTATAATAACAGTGGAGCACAGATTACCTGAGCTGGCCAAAGTAGCAGGATAGATTGTATGCATGTGTACAATATGCAGGGCTGTGTGTGTTAAGTTGGTGTGTGTTGTATATTGTGTGAGAGTGGTCAGCATGTAGGCATGGTGGGTTTTGTCCTGGTGGCCATTGGCTAATACTGCTGATGACAGGGCCAAGTTCTCACAATTGCAGTGCCAAACACAATGCATCCCAGCAAGACACATTCCAGCAATAAGCCATAGTAATTGTTCGGATGTAATATCTGTCACCATCTGAAAGATGGACATGGCATGAATGTGGGCTGAGACATACAAACAGTACACAGGTGGAAGTACCCTAGACGGTGTATAAAATGTTGCTGTCAAATGGACACACCTCTGGAATTGTATATACAGGTTAGCAGCACATTAGCTGGGTATGTAGTATGGAATACCAATCTTGTCTGGCCAAACACTGGCAGACCACAAAGGTCACAGGTATGATGTATTAAAAAACTGCTGATTTCCCTGCACAAGCCAGCATAAGTAGAAAGCCTCACGTATATCTGTGTGTCAGCTGCAAGTAGTTTCCATAGCACACATGCACCAAGCTCACTCCACCATCAGCCACAGGTACCCCAGAGGTCTTATCCCTGCTGTTGAGAATGAGTACAATATGACCCTTACCTCTGTATGGAAATAGCCACAGAATGCAGCATGCTGAAGAGGTGTCCCATGCAGGTGTGTACCCCAGAGGTCTTATCCCTGCTGTTGAGAATGAGTACAATATGACCCCTACCTCTGTATGGAAATAGCCACAGAATGCAGCATGCTGAAGAGGTGTCCCATGCAGGTGTGTCCCTAGCTGTAAGCAGCATCCTGCCAGCATCCACACAACTGGATCAATAATGACAAAAAATATTGACATTAACAGCTTGCACACCTACCCTGTCACCCAGGGGAATATAGTGGCTTGCAGCCTGGGACTGCAGGAGTAACACAATGCAACGGCCTGCTACAGATGGTCTGCATCACTATCGAATGCCCTATAGTCCTCTGTCAAAGGCCTGTGTCTTACCCATACTGACAATATATGTTCTCTCATGGACTCCCAAATAACATAACACAGTCCAGAGAACCCAAATGCAAGGCCATGTCGACAAATCCCAGTAACATGTCCACCATGTCCTACTGCTTGAACTGTGGACCAACCCCAAAATAGTGCTGGGATGAAGTGATAACTATAGGGAACTTATCAGATAATGTTTGGAAGAGGATAGAGTAACAGAGGGGGGCGGTATGAGCATGGACGCCATGGAGTGTGTGAAGTCTGAAAGTCAGCTGTGTGCACATACTATTCCTGCCTGCAAACACAGGAATGTGTGGCTACAAACCAGCTTGTAAACCACAATGTGAAGGGGTAATGACCAGAAATATGAGCCCTGCCTCTGGATATTCTGTGTGAATCTGTACAGCTGTGAGGTATGGCCATACTGTCATGTCGATGGATGTACAAGGATGGGATCCTCAGCCACCACTGTACCAAGGTGCTTAACCATTTACACAGACCTATCAACAAGTGTCTGCAGCTTCCCCTCCAGAATGGCATGATTGTGCATGAATATGTAGGCTGCAGACCACAATACTGGACACAGCTTCATTCACCCTGTGTTCCCCAGGAAATTACTGCAAGCAAGTATGTATACCTGACAGTAGTTAATGACATAAAACATCACAGTGTGAAACAGTATATATGTCTGAATATCTCTGCTAACACCAAAACTATGTAGCAAAAGCAGCACAATTACCTACAGTAACCCACTATCATTTGTCCATTTTGACCCCAAATTTTCAATCCATGTATAGATATCCCACAGAAACAGGTTGCTAGCTGTAGGTGTAGAACACAAAAGCCTGCATTGGAGTACAACCTACCTGGAATGGATTCACACATTCACTACAGAAGGTCATACTGGGCATGCTCCCACACTT